>NW_026047143.1:3322188-3623978 GCF_023864275.1 Schistocerca cancellata | reverse complement strand
CAATTCACTATCAGTTTTTCGTCCGATTCGAAAATCTTTGACTCACAGCAGAACTGCCATAAGGTGCCCGAGGCAGCAATAGACCTATGGAGACAAGTCTGCTGGAGGACGATGTATTGAATCGGGACGCAATTTGAGTGTTCCATCGTCATTAGGAGGCCCTGAACGTTACAATTCACTATCAGTTTTTCGTCCGATTCGAAAATCTTTGACTCACAGCAGAACGACCGTAAGGTGCCCGAGGCAGCAATAAACCCATGGAGACCAGTCGGCTGGTGGACGATGTATTGAATCGGGACGCAATTTGAGTGATCCATCGTCATTAGGTGGCCCTGAAAGTTACAATTCCCTATCAGTTTTTCGTCCGATTCGAAAATCTTTGACTCACAGCAGAACGGCCATAAGGTGCCCGAGGCAGCAATAGACCCATGGAGACAAGTCTGCTGGAGGACGATGTATTGAATCGGTACGCAATTTGAGTGATCCATCGTCATTAGGTGGCCCCTGAACGTTACAATTCACTATCAGTTTTTCGTCCCATTCGATAATCTAGACACTGAGCAGAACGGCCATAAGGTGCCCGAGGCAGCAATAGACCCATGGAGACAAGTCGGCTGGAGAACGATGTATTGAATCGGGACGCAATTTGAATGTTCCATCGTCATTAGGAGGCCCTGAATGTTACAATTAACTATCAGTTTTCCGTCCCATTCGATAATCTATACTCACAGCAGAACAGCCATAAGGTGCCCGAGGCAGCAATAGACCCATGGAGACAAGTCTGCTGGAGGACGATGTATTGAATCGGGACGCAATTTGAGTGATCCATCGTCATTAGGTGGCCCTGAAAGTTACAATTCACTATCAGTTTTTCGTCCGATTCGAAAATCTTTGACTCACAGCAGAACGGCCATAAGGTGCCCGAGGCAGCAATAGACCCATGGAGACAAGTCTGCTGGAGGACGAAGTATTGAATCGGGACGCAATTTGAGTGTTCCATCGTCATTAGGAGGCCTTGAACGTTACAATTCACTATCAATTTTTCGTCCGATTCGAAAATCTTTGACTCACAGCAGAACGGCCATAAGGTGCCCGAGGCAGCAATAGGCTCATGGAGACAAGTCGGCTGGAAGACGATGTATTCAATCGGGACGCAATTTGAGTTATCCATCGTCATTGGGTGGCCCTGAAAGTTACAATTCACTATCAGTTTTTCGTCCGATTCGAAAATCTTTGACTCACAGCAGAACGGCCATAAGGTGCCCGAGGCAGCAATAGACCCATTAAGACAAGTCTGCTGGAGGACGATGTATTGAATCGGGACGCAATTTGAGTGATCCATCGTCATTAGGTGGCCCTGAACGTTACAATTCACAAACAGTTTTTCGTCCCATTCGATAATTTAGACTCACAGCATAACGGACATGGAGACAAGTCTGCTGGAGGACGATGTATTGAATCGGGACGCAATTTGAGTGTTCCATCGTCATTAGGAGGCCCTGAACGTTACAATTCACTATCAGTTTTTCGTCCGATTCGAAAATCTTTGACACAGCAGAACGGCCATAAGGTGCCCGAGGCAGCAATAGACCCATGGAGACAAGTCGGCTGGAGGACGATGTACTGAATCGAGACGCAATTTGAGAGATCCATCGTCATTAGGTGGCCCTGAATGTTACAATTCACTATCAGTTTTTCGTCAGATTCGAAAATCTTTGACTCACAGCAGAACGGCCATAAGTTGCCCGAGGCAGCAATAGACCCATGGAGACGAGTCTGCAGGAGGACGATGTATTGAATCGGGACGCAATTTGAGTGATCCATCGTCATTAGGTGGCCCTGAAAGTTACAATTCGCAAACAGTTTTTCGTCCCATTCGATAATTTAGACTCACAGCATAACGGACATGGAGACAAGTCGGCTGGAGGAGGATGTATTGAATCGGGACACAATTTGAGTGATCCATCGTCATTAGGTGGCCCTGAACGTTACAATTCACTATCAGTTTTTCGTCCGATTCGAAAATCTTTGACTCCCAGCAGAACGGCCATAAGGTGCCCGAGGCAGGAATAGACCCATGGAGACAAGTCGGCTGGAGGACGATGTATTGAATCGGGACGCAATTTGAGTGATCCATCGTCATTACGTGGCCCTGAATATTACAATTCACTATCAGTTTTTCGTGAGATTCGAAAAACTTTGACTCACAGCAGAACGGCCATAAGGTGCCCGAGGCAGCAATAGACCCATGGAGACAAGTCTGCTGGAGGACGATGTATTGAATCGGGACGCAATTTGAGTGATCCATCGTCATTAGGTGGCCCTGAACGTTACAATTCACTATCAGTTTTTCGTCCGATTCGAAAATCTTTGACTCACAGCAGAACGGCCATAAGGTGCCCGAGGCAGCAATAGACCAATGGAGACAAGTCGGATGGAGGACGATGTATTGAATCGGGACGCAATTTGAGTGATCCATCGTCATTAGGTGGCCCTGAACGTTACAATTCACTATCAGTTTTTCGTCCGATTCTAAAATCTTTGACTCACCGCAGAACGGCCATAAGGTGCCCGAGGCAGCAATAGACCTATGAAGACAAGTCTGCTGGAGGACGATGTATTGAATCGGGACGCAATTTGAGTGTTCCATCATCATTAGGAGGCCCTGAACGTTACAATTCACTATCAGTTTTTCGTCCGATTCGAAAATTTTTGACTCACAGCAGAACGACCGTAAGGTGCCCGAGGCAGCAATAGACCCATGGAGACCAGTCTTCTGGTGGACGATGTATTGAATCGGGACGCAATTTGAGTGATCCATCGTCATTAGGTGGCCCTGAAAGTTACAATTCCCTATCAGTTTTTCGTCCGATTCGAAAATCTTTGACTCACAGCAGAACGGCCATAAGGTGCCCGAGGCAGCAATAGACCCATGGAGACAAGTCTGCTGGAGGACGATGTATTGAATCGGTACGCAATTTGAGTGATCCATCGTCATTAGGTGGCCCCTGAACGTTACAATTCACTATCAGTTTTTCGTCCCATTCGATAATCTAGACACTCAGCAGAACGGCCATAAGGTGCCCGAGGCAGCAATAGACCCATGGAGACAAGTCGGCTGGAGAACGATGTATTGAATCGGGACGCAATTTGAATGTTCCATCGTCATTAGGAGGCCCTGAATGCTACAATTAACTATCAGTTTTCCGTCCCATTCGATAATCTATACCCACAGCAGAACAGCCATAAGGTGCCCGAGGCAGCAATAGACCCATGGAGACAAGTCTGCTGGAGGACGATGTATTGAATCGGGACGCAATTTGAGTGATCCATCGTCATTAGGTGGCCCTGAAAGTTACAATTCACTATCAGTTTTTCGTCCGATTCGAAAATCTTTGACTCACAGCAGAACGGCCATAAGGTGCCCGAGGCAGCAATAGACCCATGGAGACAAGTCTGCTGGAGGACGAAGTATTGAATCGGGACGCAATTTGAGTGTTCCATCGTCATTAGGAGGCCCTGAACGTTACAATTCACTATCAATTTTTCGTCCGATTCGAAAATCTTTGACTCACAGCAGAACGGCCATAAGGTGCCCGAGGCAGCAATAGGCTCATGGAGACAAGTCGGCTGGAAGACGATGTATTCAATCGGGACGCAATTTGAGTTATCCATCGTCATTGGGTGGTCCTGAAAGTTACAATTCACTATCAGTTTTTCGTCCGATTCGAAAATCTTTGACTCACAGCAGAACGGCCATAAGGTGCCCGAGGCAGCAATAGACCCATTAAGACAAGTCTGCTGGAGGACGATGTATTGAATCGGGACGCAATTTGAGTGATCCATCGTCATTAGGTGGCCCTGAACGTTACAATTCACAAACAGTTTTTCGTCCCATTCGATAATTTAGACTCACAGCATAACGGACATGGAGACAAGTCTGCTGGAGGACGATGTATTGAATCGGGACGCAATTTGAGTGTTCCATCGTCATTAGGAGGCCCTGAACATAACAATTCACTATCAGTTTTTCGTCCGATTCGAAAATCTTTGACACAGCAGAACGGCCATAAGGTGCCCGAGGCAGCAATAGACCCATGGAGACAAGTCGGCTGGAGAACGATGTATTGAATCGGGACGCAATTTGAATGTTCCATCGTCATTAGGAGGCCCTGAATGTTACAATTAACTATCAGTTTTCCGTCCCATTCGATAATCTATACTCACAGCAGAACAGCCATAAGGTGCCCGAGGCAGCAATAGACCCATGGAGACAAGTCTGCTGGAGGACGATGTATTGAATCGGGACGCAATTTGAGTGATCCATCGTCATTAGGTGGCCCTGAAAGTTACAATTCACTATCAGTTTTTCGTCCGATTCGAAAATCTTTGACTCACAGCAGAACGGCCATAAGGTGCCCGAGGCAGCAATAGACCCATGGAGACAAGTCTGCTGGAGGACGAAGTATTGAATCGGGACGCAATTTGAGTGTTCCATCGTCATTAGGAGGCCTTGAACGTTACAATTCACTATCAATTTTTCGTCCGATTCGAAAATCTTTGACTCACAGCAGAACGGCCATAAGGTGCCCGAGGCAGCAATAGGCTCATGGAGACAAGTCGGCTGGAAGACGATGTATTCAATCGGGACGCAATTTGAGTTATCCATCGTCATTGGGTGGCCCTGAAAGTTACAATTCACTATCAGTTTTTCGTCCGATTCGAAAATCTTTGACTCACAGCAGAACGGCCATAAGGTGCCCGAGGCAGCAATAGACCCATTAAGACAAGTCTGCTGGAGGACGATGTATTGAATCGGGACGCAATTTGAGTGATCCATCGTCATTAGGTGGCCCTGAACGTTACAATTCACGAACAGTTTTTCGTCCCATTCGATAATTTAGACTCACAGCATAACGGACATGGAGACAAGTCTGCTGGAGGACGATGTATTGAATCGGGACGCAATTTGAGTGTTCCATCGTCATTAGGAGGCCCTGAACGTTACAATTCACTATCAGTTTTTCGTCCGATTCGAAAATCTTTGACACAGCAGAACGGCCATAAGGTGCCCGAGGCAGCAATAGACCCATGGAGACAAGTCGGCTGGAGGACGATGTACTGAATCGAGACGCAATTTGAGAGATCCATCGTCATTAGGTGGCCCTGAATGTTACAATTCACTATCAGTTTTTCGTCAGATTCGAAAATCTTTGACTCACAGCAGAACGGCCATAAGTTGCCCGAGGCAGCAATAGACCCATGGAGACGAGTCTGCAGGAGGACGATGTATTGAATCGGGACGCAATTTGAGTGATCCATCGTCATTAGGTGGCCCTGAAAGTTACAATTCGCAAACAGTTTTTCGTCCCATTCGATAATTTAGACTTACAGCATAACGGACATGGAGACAAGTCGGCTGGAGGAGGATGTATTGAATCGGGACACAATTTGAGTGATCCATCGTCATTAGGTGGCCCTGAACGTTACAATTCACTATCAGTTTTTCGTCCGATTCGAAAATCTTTGACTCCCAGCAGAACGGCCATAAGGTGCCCGAGGCAGGAATAGACCCATGGAGACAAGTCGGCTGGAGGACGATGTATTGAATCGGGACGCAATTTGAGTGATCCATCGTCATTACGTGGCCCTGAATATTACAATTCACTATCAGTTTTTCGTGAGATTCGAAAAACTTTGACTCACAGCAGAACGGCCATAAGGTGCCCGAGGCAGCAATAGACCCATGGAGACAAGTCTGCTGGAGGACGATGTATTGAATCGGGACGCAATTTGAGTGATCCATCGTCATTAGGTGGCCCTGAACGTTACAATTCACTATCAGTTTTTCGTCCGATTCGAAAATCTTTGACTCACAGCAGAACGGCCATAAGGTGCCCG
This sequence comes from Schistocerca cancellata, assembly GCF_023864275.1. NCBI lineage: Eukaryota > Metazoa > Arthropoda > Insecta > Orthoptera > Acrididae > Schistocerca > Schistocerca cancellata. Next base: position 3,618,077 of record NW_026047143.1, on the reverse strand, counting down.
AGGCAGCAATAGACCAATGGAGACAAGTCGGATGGAGGACGATGTATTGAATCGGGACGCAATTTGAGTGATCCATCGTCATTAGGTGGCCCTGAACGTTACAATTCACTATCAGTTTTTCGTCCGATTCTAAAATCTTTGACTCACCGCAGAACGGCCATAAGGTGCCCGAGGCAGCAATAGACCTATGAAGACAAGTCTGCTGGAGGACGATGTATTGAATCGGGACGCAATTTGAGTGTTCCATCATCATTAGGAGGCCCTGAACGTTACAATTCACTATCAGTTTTTCGTCCGATTCGAAAATTTTTGACTCACAGCAGAACGACCGTAAGGTGCCCGAGGCAGCAATAGACCCATGGAGACCAGTCTTCTGGTGGACGATGTATTGAATCGGGACGCAATTTGAGTGATCCATCGTCATTAGGTGGCCCTGAAAGTTACAATTCCCTATCAGTTTTTCGTCCGATTCGAAAATCTTTGACTCACAGCAGAACGGCCATAAGGTGCCCGAGGCAGCAATAGACCCATGGAGACAAGTCTGCTGGAGGACGATGTATTGAATCGGTACGCAATTTGAGTGATCCATCGTCATTAGGTGGCCCCTGAACGTTACAATTCACTATCAGTTTTTCGTCCCATTCGATAATCTAGACACTCAGCAGAACGGCCATAAGGTGCCCGAGGCAGCAATAGACCCATGGAGACAAGTCGGCTGGAGAACGATGTATTGAATCGGGACGCAATTTGAATGTTCCATCGTCATTAGGAGGCCCTGAATGTTACAATTAACTATCAGTTTTCCGTCCCATTCGATAATCTATACCCACAGCAGAACAGCCATAAGGTGCCCGAGGCAGCAATAGACCCATGGAGACAAGTCTGCTGGAGGACGATGTATTGAATCGGGACGCAATTTGAGTGATCCATCGTCATTAGGTGGCCCTGAAAGTTACAATTCACTATCAGTTTTTCGTCCGATTCGAAAATCTTTGACTCACAGCAGAACGGCCATAAGGTGCCCGAGGCAGCAATAGACCCATGGAGACAAGTCTGCTGGAGGACGAAGTATTGAATCGGGACGCAATTTGAGTGTTCCATCGTCATTAGGAGGCCCTGAACGTTACAATTCACTATCAATTTTTCGTCCGATTCGAAAATCTTTGACTCACAGCAGAACGGCCATAAGGTGCCCGAGGCAGCAATAGGCTCATGGAGACAAGTCGGCTGGAAGACGATGTATTCAATCGGGACGCAATTTGAGTTATCCATCGTCATTGGGTGGTCCTGAAAGTTACAATTCACTATCAGTTTTTCGTCCGATTCGAAAATCTTTGACTCACAGCAGAACGGCCATAAGGTGCCCGAGGCAGCAATAGACCCATTAAGACAAGTCTGCTGGAGGACGATGTATTGAATCGGGACGCAATTTGAGTGATCCATCGTCATTAGGTGGCCCTGAACGTTACAATTCACAAACAGTTTTTCGTCCCATTCGATAATTTAGACTCACAGCATAACGGACATGGAGACAAGTCTGCTGGAGGACGATGTATTGAATCGGGACGCAATTTGAGTGTTCCATCGTCATTAGGAGGCCCTGAACATTACAATTCACTATCAGTTTTTCGTCCGATTCGAAAATCTTTGACACAGCAGAACGGCCATAAGGTGCCCGAGGCAGCAATAGACCCATGGAGACAAGTCGGCTGGAGGACGATGTACTGAATCGAGACGCAATTTGAGAGATCCATCGTCATTAGGTGGCCCTGAATGTTACAATTCACTATCAGTTTTTCGTCAGATTCGAAAATCTTTGACTCACAGCAGAACGGCCATAAGTTGCCCGAGGCAGCAATAGACCCATGGAGACAAGTCTGCAGGAGGACGATGTATTGAATCGGGACGCAATTTGAGTGATCCATCGTCATTAGGTGGCCCTGAAAGTTACAATTCGCAAACAGTTTTTCGTCCCATTCTTTAATTTAGACTCACAGCATAACGGACATGGAGACAAGTCGGCTGGAGGACGATGTATTGAATCGGGACGCAATTTGAGTGTTCCATCGTCATTAGGAGGCCCTGAACGTTACAATTCACTTTCAGTTTTTCGTCCGATTCGAAAATCTTTGACACAACAGAACGGCCATAAGGTGCCCGAGGCAGCAATAGACCCATGGAGACAAGTCGGCTGGAGGACGATGTACTGAATCGAGACGCAATTTGAGAGATCCATCGTCATTAGGTGGCCCTGAATGTTACAATTCACTATCAGTTTTTCGTCAGATTCGAAAATCTTTGACTCACAGCAGAACGGCCATAAGGTGCCCGAGGCAGCAATAGACCCATGGAGACAAGTCTGCTGGAGGAGGATGTATTGAATCGGGACACAATTTGAGTGATCCATCGTCATTAGGTGGCCCTGAACGTTACAATTCACTATCAGTTTTTCGTCCGATTCGAAAATCTTTGACTCCCAGCAGAACGGCCATAAGGTGCCCGAGGCAGGAATAGACCCATGGAGACAAGTCGGCTGGAGGACGAAGTATTGAATCGGGACGCAATTTGAGTGATCCATCGTCATTACGTGGCCCTGAATATTACAATTCACTATCAGTTTTTCGTGAGATTCGAAAAACTTTGACTCACAGCAGAACGGCCATAAGGTGCCCGAGGCAGCAATAGACCCATGGAGACAAGTCTGCTGGAGGGCGATGTATTGAATCGGGACGCAATTTGAGTGATCCATCGTCATTAGGTGGCCCTGAACGTTACAATTCACTATCAGTTTTTCGTCCGATTCGAAAATCTTTGACTCACAGCAGAACGGCCATAAGGTGCCCGAGGCAGCAATAGACCAATGGAGACAAGTCGGATGGAGGACGATGTATTGAATCGGGACGCAATTTGAGTGATCCATCGTCATTAGGTGGCCCTGAACGTTACAATTCACTATCAGTTTTTCGTCCGATTCTAAAATCTTTGACTCACCGCAGAACGGCCATAAGGTGCCCGAGGCAGCAATAGACCTATGAAGACAAGTCTGCTGGAGGACGATGTATTGAATCGGGACGCAATTTGAGTGTTCCATCATCTTTAGGAGGCCCTGAACGTTACAATTCACTATCAGTTTTTCGTCCGATTCGAAAATTTTTGACTCACAGCAGAACGGCCATAAGGTGCCCGAGGCAGCAATAGACCCATGGAGACAAGTCGGCTGGAGGACGATGAACTGAATCGAGACGCAATTTGAGAGATCCATCATCATTAGGTGGCCCTGAATGTTACAATTTACTATCAGTTTTTCGTCAGATTCGAAAATCTTAGACTCACAGCAGAACGGCCATAAGGTGCCCGAGGCAGCAATAGACCAATGGAGACAAGTCGGCTGGAGGACGATGTATTGAATCGGGACGCAATTTGAGTGATCCATCGTCATTACGTGGCCCTGAATATTACAATTCACTATCAGTTTTTCGTGAGATTCGAAAAACTTTGACTCACAGCAGAACGGCCATAAGGTGCCCGAGGCAGCAATAGACCCATGGAGACAAGTCTGCTGGAGGACGATGTATTGAATCGGGACGCAATTTGAGTGATCCATCGTCATTAGGTGGCCCTGAACGTTACAATTCACTATCAGTTTTTCGTCCGATTCGAAAATCTTTGACTCACAGCAGAACGGCCATAAGGTGCCCGAGGCAGCAATAGACCAATGGAGACAAGTCGGATGGAGGACGATGTATTGAATCGGGACGCAATTTGAGTGATCCATCGTCATTAGGTGGCCCTGAACGTTACAATTCACTATCAGTTTTTCGTCCGATTCTAAAATCTTTGACTCACCGCAGAACGGCCATAAGGTGCCCGAGGCAGCAATAGACCTATGAAGACAAGTCTGCTGGAGGAGGATGTATTGAATCGGGACGCAATTTGAGTGTTCCATCATCATTAGGAGGCCCTGAACGTTACAATTCACTATCAGTTTTTCGTCCGATTCGAAAATTTTTGACTCACAGCAGAACGGCCATAAGGTGCCCGAGGCAGCAATAGACCCATGGAGACAAGTCGGCTGGAGGACGATGTACTGAATCGAGACGCAATTTGAGAGATCCATCGTCATTAGGTGGCCCTGAATGTTACAATTTACTATCAGTTTTTCGTCAGATTCGAAAATCTTAGACTCACAGCAGAACGGCCATAAGGTGCCCGAGGCAGCAATAGACCCATGGAGACAAGTCTGCTGGAGGACGATGTATTGAATCGGGACGCAATTTGAGTGATCCATCGTCATTAGGTGGCCCTGAACGTTTCAATTCACTATCAGTTTTTCGTCCGATTCGAAAATCTTTGACTCCCAGCAGAACGGCCATAAGGTGCCCGAGGCAGCAATAGACCCATGGAGACAAGTCGGCTGGAGGACGATGTATTGAATCGGGACGCAAATTGAGTGATCCATCGTCATTACGTGGCCCTGAAAGTTACAATTCACTATCAGTTTTTCGTCCGATTCGAAAATCTTTGACTCACAGCAGAACGGCCATAAGGTGCCCGAGGCAGCAATAGACTCATGGAGACAAGTCGGCTGGAAGACGATGTATTGAATCGGGACGCAATTTGAGTGATCCATCGTCATTAGGTGGCCCTGAAAGCTACAATTCACTATCAGTTTTTCGTCCGATTCGAAAATCTTTGACTCACAGCAGAACGGCCATAAGGTGCCCGAGGCAGCAATAGACCCATGGAGACAAGTCTGCTGGAGGACGATGTATTGAATCGGGACGCAATTTGAGTGATCCATCGTCATTAGGTGGCCCTGAACGTTACAATTCACTAACAGTTTTTCGTCCCATTCGATAATTTAGACTCACAGCATAACGGACATGGAGACAAGTCGGCTGGAGGACGATGTATTGAATCGGGACGCAATTTGAGTGTTCCATCGTCATTAGGAGGCCCTGATCGTTACAATTCACTATCAGTTTTTCGTCCGATTCGAAAATTTTTGACACAGCAGAACGGCCATAAGGTGCCCGAGGCAGCAATAGACCCATGGAGACAAGGCGGCTGGAGGAAGATGTATTGAATCGGGACGCAATTTGAGTGATCCATCGTCATTAGGTGGCCCTGAACGTTACAATTCACTATCAGTTTTTCGACCGATTCGGAAATCTTTGACTCACAGCAGAACGGCCATAAGGTGCCGGAAGCAGCAATAGACCCATGGAGACAAGTCGGCTGGAAGACGATGTATTGAATCGGGACGCAATTTGAGTGATCCATCGTCATTAGGTGGCCCTGAAAGTTACAATTCACTATCAGTTCTTCGTCCGATTCGAAAATCTTTGACTCACAGCAGAACGGCCATAAGGTGCGCGAGGCAGCAATAGACCCATGGAGACAAGTCTGCTGAAGGACGATGTATTGAATCGGGTCGCAATTTTAGTGATCCATCGTCATTAGGTGGCCCTGAACGTTACAATTCACTATCAATTTTTCGTCCCATTCGATAATTTAGACTCACAGCATAACGTCCATGGAGACAAGTCGGCTGGAGGACGATGTATTGAATCGGGACGCAATTTGAGTGTTCCATCGTCATTAGGTGGCCCTGAACGTTACAATTCACTATCAGTTTTTCGTCAGATTCGAAAATCTTTGACTCACAGCAGAACGGCCATAAGGTGCCCGAGGCAGCAATAGACCAATGGAGACAAGTCGGATGGAGGACGATGTATTGAATCGGGACGCAATTTGAGTGATCCATCGTCATTAGGTGGCCCTGAACGTTACAATTCACTATCAGTTTTTCGTCCGATTCGAAAATCTTTGACTCCCAGCAGAACGGCCATAAGGTGCCCGAGGCAGCAATAGACTCATGGAGACAAGTCGGCTGGAAGACGATGTATTGAATCGGGACGCAATTTGAGTGATCCATCGTCATTAGGTGGCCCTGAAAGCTACAATTCACTATCAGTTTTTCGTCCGATTCGAAAATCTTTGACTCACAGCAGAACGGCCATAAGGTGCCCGAGGCAGCAATAGACCCATGGAGACAAGTCTGCTGGAGGACGATGTATTGAATCGGGACGCAATTTGAGTGATCCATCGTCATTAGGTGGCCCTGAACGTTACAATTCACTAACAGTTTTTCGTCCCATTCGATAATTTAGACTCACAGCATAACGGACATGGAGACAAGTCGGCTGGAGGACGATGTATTGAATCGGGACGCAATTTGAGTGTTCCATCGTCATTAGGAGGCCCTGATCGTTACAATTCACTATCAGTTTTTCGTCCGATTCGAAAATTTTTGACACAGCAGAACGGCCATAAGGTGCCCGAGGCAGCAATAGACCCATGGAGACAAGGCGGCTGGAGGAAGATGTATTGAATCGGGACGCAATTTGAGTGATCCATCGTCATTAGGTGGCCCTGAACGTTACAATTCACTATCAGTTTTTCGACCGATTCGGAAATCTTTGACTCACAGCAGAACGGCCATAAGGTGCCGGAAGCAGCAATAGACCCATGGAGACAAGTCGGCTGGAAGACGATGTATTGAATCGGGACGCAATTTGAGTGATCCATCGTCATTAGGTGGCCCTGAAAGTTACAATTCACTATCAGTTCTTCGTCCGATTCGAAAATCTTTGACTCACAGCAGAACGGCCATAAGGTGCGCGAGGCAGCAATAGACCCATGGAGACAAGTCTGCTGAAGGACGATGTATTGAATCGGGTCGCAATTTTAGTGATCCATCGTCATTAGGTGGCCCTGAACGTTACAATTCACTATCAATTTTTCGTCCCATTCGATAATTTAGACTCACAGCATAACGTCCATGGAGACAAGTCGGCTGGAGGACGATGTATTGAATCGGGACGCAATTTGAGTGTTCCATCGTCATTAGGTGGCCCTGAACGTTACAATTCACTATCAGTTTTTCGTCAGATTCGAAAATCTTTGACTCACAGCAGAACGGCCATAAGGTGCCCGAGGCAGCAATAGACCAATGGAGACAAGTCGGATGGAGGACGATGTATTGAATCGGGACGCAATTTGAGTGATCCATCGTCATTAGGTGGCCCTGAACGTTACAATTCACTATCAGTTTTTCGTCCGATTCGAAAATCTTTGACTCCCAGCAGAACGGCCATAAGGTGCCCGAGGCAGGAATAGACCCATGGAGACAAGTCGGCTGGAGGACGATGTATTGAATCGGGACGCAATTTGAGTGATCCATCGTCATTACGTGGCCCTGAATATTACAATTCACTATCAGTTTTTCGTGAGATTCGAAAAACTTTGACTCACAGCAGAACGGCCATAAGGTGCCCGAGGCAGCAATAGACCCATGGAGACAAGTCTGCTGGAGGACGATGTATTGAATCGGGACGCAATTTGAGTGATCCATCGTCATTAGGTGGCCCTGAACGTTACAATTCACTATCAGTTTTTCGTCCGATTCTAAATTCTTTGACTCACCGCAGAACGGCCATAAGGTGCCCGAGGCAGCAATAGACCTATGAAGACAAGTCTGCTGGAGGACGATGTATTGAATCGGGACGCAATTTGAGTGTTCCATCATCATTAGGAGGCCCTGAACGTTACAATTCACTATCAGTTTTTCGTCCGATTCGAAAATTTTTGACTCACAGCAGAACGGCCATAAGGTGCCCGAGGCAGCAATAGACCCATGGAGACAAGTCGGCTGGAGGACGATGTACTGAATCGAGACGCAATTTGAGAGATCCATCGTCATTAGGTGGCCCTGAATGTTACAATTTACTATCAGTTTTTCGTCAGATTCGAAAATCTTAGACTCACAGCAGAACGGCCATAAGGTGCCCGAGGCTGCAATAGACCCATGGAGACAAGTCTGCTGGAGGACGATGTATTGAATCGGGACGCAATTTGAGTGATCCATCGTCATTAGGTGGCCCTGAACGTTTCAATTCACTATCAGTTTTTCGTCCGATTCGAAAATCTTTGACTCCCAGCAGAACGGCCATAAGGTGCCCGAGGCAGCAATAGACCCATGGAGACAAGTCGGCTGGAGGACGATGTATTGAATCGGGACGCAATTTGAGTGATCCATCGTCATTACGTGGCCCTGAATATTACAATTCACTATCAGTTTTTCGTGAGATTCGAAAAACTTTGACTCACAGCAGAACGGCCATAAGGTGCCCGAGGCAGCAATAGACCCATGGAGACAAGTCTGCTGGAGGACGATGTATTGAATCGGGACGCAATTTGAGTGATCCATCGTCATTAGGTGGCCCTGAACGTTACAATTCACTATCAGTTTTTCGTCCGATTCGAAAATCTTCGACTCACAGCAGAACGGCCATAAGGTGCCCGAGGCAGCAATAGACCAATGGAGACAAGTCGGATGGAGGACGATGTATTGAATCGGGACGCAATTTGAGTGATCCATCGTCATTAGGTGGCCCTGAACGTTACAATTCACTAACAGTTTTTCGTCCCATTCGATAATTTAGACTCACAGCATAACGGACATGGAGACAAGTCGGCTGGAGGACGATGTATTGAATCGGGACGCAATTTGAGTGTTCCATCGTCATTAGGAGGCCCTGATCGTTACAATTCACTATCAGTTTTTCGTCCGATTCGAAAATTTTTGACACAGCAGAACGGCCATAAGGTGCCCGAGGCAGCAATAGACCCATGGAGACAAGGCGGCTGGAGGAAGATGTATTGAATCGGGACGCAATTTGAGTGATCCATCGTCATTAGGTGGCCCTGAACGTTACAATTCACTATCAGTTTTTCGACCGATTCGTAAATCTTTGACTCACAGCAGAACGGCCATAAGGTGCCGGAGGCAGCAATAGACCCATGGAGACAAGTCGGCTGGAAGACGATGTATTGAATCGGGACGCAATTTGAGTGATCCATCGTCATTAGGTGGCCCTGAAAGTTACAATTCACTATCAGTTCTTCGTCCGATTCGAAAATCTTTGACTCACAGCAGAACGGCCATAAGGTGCGCGAGGCAGCAATAGACCCATGGAGACAAGTCTGCTGAAGGACGATGTATTGAATCGGGTCGCAATTTTAGTGATCCATCGTCATTAGGTGGCCCTGAACGTTACAATTCACTATCAATTTTTCGTCCCATTCGATAATTTAGACTCACAGCATAACGTCCATGGAGACAAGTCGGCTGGAGGACGATGTATTGAATCGGGACGCAATTTGAGTGTTCCATCGTCATTAGGTGGCCCTGAACGTTACAATTCACTATCAGTTTTTCGTCAGATTCGAAAATCTTTGACTCACAGCAGAACGGCCATAAGGTGCCCGAGGCAGCAATAGACCCATAGAGACAAGTCTGCTGGAGGACGATGTATTAAATCGGCACGCAATTTGAGTGATCCATCGTCATTAGTTGGCCCTGAACGTTACAATTCACTATCAGTTTTTCGTCCGATTCGAAAATCTTTGACTCACAGCAGAACGGCCATAAGGTGCCCGAGGCAGCAATAGACCCATGGAGACAAGTCTGCTGGAGGACGATGTATTGAATCGGGACGCAATTTGAGTGATCCATCGTCATTAGGTGGCCCCTGAACGTTACAATTCACTATCAGTTTTTCGTCCGATTCGAAAATCTTTGACTCACAGCAGAACGGCCATAAGGTGCCCGAGGCAGCAATAGACTCATGGAGACAAGTCGGCTGGAAGACGATGTATTCAATCGGGACGCAATTTGAGTTATCCATCGTCATTAGGTGGCCCTGAATGTTACAATTCACTATCAGTTTTTCGTCAGATTCGAAAATCTTTGACTCACAGCAGAACGGCCATAAGGTGCCCAAGGCAGCAATAGACCCATGGAGACAAGTCTGCTGGAGGAGGATGTATTGAATCGGGACGCAATTTGAGTGATCCATCGTCATTAGGTGGCCCTGAACGTTACAATTCACTATCAGTTTTTCGTCCGATTCGAAAATCTTTGACACAGCAGATCGGCCATAAGGTGCCCGAGGCAGCAATAGACCCATGGAGACAAGTCGGCTGGAGGACGATGTACTGAATCGAGACGCAATTTGAGAGATCCATCGTCATTAGGTGGCCCTGAATGTTACAATTCACTATCAGTTTTTCGTCAGATTCGAAAATCTTTGACTCACAGCAGAACGGCCATAAGTTGCCCGAGGCAGCAATAGACCCATGGAGACAAGTCTGCAGGAGGACGATGTATTGAATCGGGACGCAATTTGAGTGATCCATCGTCATTAGGTGGCTCTGAAAGTTACAATTCGCAAACAGTTTTTCGTCCCATTCGATAATTTAGACTCACAGCATAACGGACATGGAGACAAGTCGGCTGGAGGACGATGTATTGAATCGGGACGCAATTTGAGTGTTCCATCGTCATTAGGAGGCCCTGAACGTTACAATTCACTATCAGTTTTTCGTCCGATTCGAAAATCTTTGACACAACAGAACGGCCATAAGGTGCCCGAGGCAGCAATAGACCCATGGAGACAAGTCGGCTGGAGGACGATGTACTGAATCGAGACGCAATTTGAGAGATCCATCGTCATTAGGTGGCCCTGAATGTTACAATTCACTATCAGTTTTTCGTCAGATTCGAAAATCTTTGACTCACAGCAGAACGGCCATAAGGTGCCCGAGGCAGCAATAGACCCATGGAGACAAGTCTGCTGGAGGAGGATGTATTGAATCGGGACACAATTTGAGTGATCCATCGTCATTACGTGGCCCTGAACGTTACAATTCACTATCAGTTTTTCGTCCGATTCGAAAATCTTTGACTCCCAGCAGAACGGCCATAAGGTGCCCGAGGCAGGAATAGACCCATGGAGACAAGTCGGCTGGAGGACGATGTATTGAATCGGGACGCAATTTGAGTGATCCATCGTCATTACGTGGCCCTGAATATTACAATTCACTATCAGTTTTTCGTGAGATTCGAAAAACTTTGACTCACAGCAGAACGGCCATAAGGTTCCCGAGGCAGCAATAGACCCATGGAGACAAGTCTGCTGGAGGACGATGTATTGAATCGGGACGCAATTTGAGTGATCCATCGTCATTAGGTGGCCCTGAAAGTTACAATTCACTATCAGTTCTTCGTCCGATTCGAAAATCTTTGACTCACAGCAGAACGGCCATAAGGTGCGCGAGGCAGCAATAGACCCATGGAGACAAGTCTGCTGAAGGACGATGTATTGAATCGGGTCGCAATTTTAGTGATCCATCGTCATTAGGTGGCCCTGAACGTTACAATTCACTATCAATTTTTCGTCCCATTCGATAATTTAGACTCACAGCATAACGTCCATGGAGACAAGTCGGCTGGAGGACGATGTATTGAATCGGGACGCAATTTGAGTGTTCCATCGTCATTAGGTGGCCCTGAACGTTACAATTCACTATCAGTTTTTCGTCAGATTCGAAAATCTTTGACTCACAGCAGAACGGCCATAAGGTGCCCGAGGCAGCAATAGACCCATAGAGACAAGTCTGCTGGAGGACGATGTATTAAATCGGCACGCAATTTGAGTGATCCATCGTCATTAGTTGGCCCTGAACGTTACAATTCACTATCAGTTTTTCGTCCGATTCGAAAATCTTTGACTCACAGCAGAACGGCCATAAGGTGCCCGAGGCAGCAATAGACCCATGGAGACAAGTCTGCTGGAGGACGATGTATTGAATCGGGACGCAATTTGAGTGATCCATCGTCATTAGGTGGCCCCTGAACGTTACAATTCACTATCAGTTTTTCGTCCGATTCGAAAATCTTTGACTCACAGCAGAACGGCCATAAGGTGCCCGAGGCAGCAATAGACTCATGGAGACAAGTCGGCTGGAAGACGATGTATTCAATCGGGACGCAATTTGAGTTATCCATCGTCATTAGGTGGCCCTGAATGTTACAATTCACTATCAGTTTTTCGTCAGATTCGAAAATCTTTGACTCACAGCAGAACGGCCATAAGGTGCCCGAGGCAGCAATAGACCCATGGAGACAAGTCTGCTGGAGGAGGATGTATTGAATCGGGACGCAATTTGAGTGATCCATCGTCATTAGGTGGCCCTGAACGTTACAATTCACTATCAGTTTTTCGTCCGATTCGAAAATCTTTGACACAGCAGATCGGCCATAAGGTGCCCGAGGCAGCAATAGACCCATGGAGACAAGTCGGCTGGAGGACGATGTACTGAATCGAGACGCAATTTGAGAGATCCATCGTCATTAGGTGGCCCTGAATGTTACAATTCACTATCAGTTTTTCGTCAGATTCGAAAATCTTTGACTCACAGCAGAACGGCCATAAGTTGCCCGAGGCAGCAATAGACCCATGGAGACAAGTCTGCAGGAGGACGATGTATTGAATCGGGACGCAATTTGAGTGATCCATCGTCATTAGGTGGCTCTGAAAGTTACAATTCGCAAACAGTTTTTCGTCCCATTCGATAATTTAGACTCACAGCATAACGGACATGGAGACAAGTCGGCTGGAGGACGATGTATTGAATCGGGACGCAATTTGAGTGTTCCATCGTCATTAGGAGGCCCTGAACGTTACAATTCACTATCAGTTTTTCGTCCGATTCGAAAATCTTTGACACAACAGAACGGCCATAAGGTGCCCGAGGCAGCAATAGACCCATGGAGACAAGTCGGCTGGAGGACGATGTACTGAATCGAGACGCAATTTGAGAGATCCATCGTCATTAGGTGGCCCTGAATGTTACAATTCACTATCAGTTTTTCGTCAGATTCGAAAATCTTTGACTCACAGCAGAACGGCCATAAGGTGCCCGAGGCAGCAATAGACCCATGGAGACAAGTCTGCTGGAGGAGGATGTATTGAATCGGGACACAATTTGAGTGATCCATCGTCATTACGTGGCCCTGAACGTTACAATTCACTATCAGTTTTTCGTCCGATTCGAAAATCTTTGACTCCCAGCAGAACGGCCATAAGGTGCCCGAGGCAGGAATAGACCCATGGAGACAAGTCGGCTGGAGGACGATGTATTGAATCGGGACGCAATTTGAGTGATCCATCGTCATTACGTGGCCCTGAATATTACAATTCACTATCAGTTTTTCGTGAGATTCGAAAAACTTTGACTCACAGCAGAACGGCCATAAGGTTCCCGAGGCAGCAATAGACCCATGGAGACAAGTCTGCTGGAGGACGATGTATTGAATCGGGACGCAATTTGAGTGATCCATCGTCATTAGGTGGCCCTGAAAGTTACAATTCACTATCAGTTCTTCGTCCGATTCGAAAATCTTTGACTCACAGCAGAACGGCCATAAGGTGCGCGAGGCAGCAATAGACCCATGGAGACAAGTCTGCTGAAGGACGATGTATTGAATCGGGTCGCAATTTTAGTGATCCATCGTCATTAGGTGGCCCTGAACGTTACAATTCACTATCAATTTTTCGTCCCATTCGATAATTTAGACTCACAGCATAACGTCCATGGAGACAAGTCGGCTGGAGGACGATGTATTGAATCGGGACGCAATTTGAGTGTTCCATCGTCATTAGGTGGCCCTGAACGTTACAATTCACTATCAGTTTTTCGTCAGATTCGAAAATCTTTGACTCACAGCAGAACGGCCATAAGGTGCCCGAGGCAGCAATAGACCCATAGAGACAAGTCTGCTGGAGGACGATGTATTAAATCGGCACGCAATTTGAGTGATCCATCGTCATTAGTTGGCCCTGAACGTTACAATTCACTATCAGTTTTTCGTCCGATTCGAAAATCTTTGACTCACAGCAGAACGGCCATAAGGTGCCCGAGGCAGCAATAGACCCATGGAGACAAGTCTGCTGGAGGACGATGTATTGAATCGGGACGCAATTTGAGTGATCCATCGTCATTAGGTGGCCCCTGAACGTTACAATTCACTATCAGTTTTTCGTCCGATTCGAAAATCTTTGACTCACAGCAGAACGGCCATAAGGTGCCCGAGGCAGCAATAGACTCATGGAGACAAGTCGGCTGGAAGACGATGTATTCAATCGGGACGCAATTTGAGTTATCCATCGTCATTAGGTGGCCCTGAATGTTACAATTCACTATCAGTTTTTCGTCAGATTCGAAAATCTTTGACTCACAGCAGAACGGCCATAAGGTGCCCGAGGCAGCAATAGACCCATGGAGACAAGTCTGCTGGAGGAGGATGTATTGAATCGGGACGCAATTTGAGTGATCCATCGTCATTAGGTGGCCCTGAACGTTACAATTCACTATCAGTTTTTCGTCCGATTCGAAAATCTTTGACACAGCAGATCGGCCATAAGGTGCCCGAGGCAGCAATAGACCCATGGAGACAAGTCGGCTGGAGGACGATGTACTGAATCGAGACGCAATTTGAGAGATCCATCGTCATTAGGTGGCCCTGAATGTTACAATTCACTATCAGTTTTTCGTCAGATTCGAAAATCTTTGACTCACAGCAGAACGGCCATAAGTTGCCCGAGGCAGCAATAGACCCATGGAGACAAGTCTGCAGGAGGACGATGTATTGAATCGGGACGCAATTTGAGTGATCCATCGTCATTAGGTGGCTCTGAAAGTTACAATTCGCAAACAGTTTTTCGTCCCATTCGATAATTTAGACTCACAGCATAACGGACATGGAGACAAGTCGGCTGGAGGACGATGTATTGAATCGGGACGCAATTTGAGTGTTCCATCGTCATTAGGAGGCCCTGAACGTTACAATTCACTATCAGTTTTTCGTCCGATTCGAAAATCTTTGACACAACAGAACGGCCATAAGGTGCCCGAGGCAGCAATAGACCCATGGAGACAAGTCGGCTGGAGGACGATGTACTGAATCGAGACGCAATTTGAGAGATCCATCGTCATTAGGTGGCCCTGAATGTTACAATTCACTATCAGTTTTTCGTCAGATTCGAAAATCTTTGACTCACAGCAGAACGGCCATAAGGTGCCCGAGGCAGCAATAGACCCATGGAGACAAGTCTGCTGGAGGAGGATGTATTGAATCGGGACACAATTTGAGTGATCCATCGTCATTACGTGGCCCTGAACGTTACAATTCACTATCAGTTTTTCGTCCGATTCGAAAATCTTTGACTCCCAGCAGAACGGCCATAAGGTGCCCGAGGCAGGAATAGACCCATGGAGACAAGTCGGCTGGAGGACGATGTATTGAATCGGGACGCAATTTGAGTGATCCATCGTCATTACGTGGCCCTGAATATTACAATTCACTATCA
This sequence comes from Schistocerca cancellata, assembly GCF_023864275.1. Taxonomy (NCBI): domain Eukaryota; kingdom Metazoa; phylum Arthropoda; class Insecta; order Orthoptera; family Acrididae; genus Schistocerca; species Schistocerca cancellata. Next base: position 3,602,799 of record NW_026047143.1, on the reverse strand, counting down.
GTTTTTCGTGAGATTCGAAAAACTTTGACTCACAGCAGAACGGCCATAAGGTTCCCGAGGCAGCAATAGACCCATGGAGACAAGTCTGCTGGAGGACGATGTATTGAATCGGGACGCAATTTGAGTGATCCATCGTCATTAGGTGGCCCTGAACGTTACAATTCACTATCAGTTTTTCGTCCGATTCGAAAATCTTTGACTCACAGCAGAACGGCCATAAGGTGCCCGAGGCAGCAATAGACCAATGGAGACAAGTCGAATGGAGGACGATGTATTGAATCGGGACGCAATTTGAGTGATCCATCGTCATTAGGTGGCCCTGAACGTTACAATTCACTATCCGTTTTTCGTTCGATTCTAAAATCTTTGACTCACAGCAGAACGGCCATAAGGTGCCCGAGGCAGCAATAGACCTATGAAGACAAGTCTGCTGGAGGACGATGTATTAAATCGGGACGCAATTTGAGTGTTCCATCATCATTAGGAGGCCCTGAACGTTACAATTCACTACCAGTTTTTCGTCCGATTCGCAAATATATGTGACTCACAGCAGAACGGCCATAAGGTGCCCGAGGCAGCAATAGACCCATGGAGACAAGTCGGCTGGAGGACGATGTACTGAATCGAGACGCAATTTGAGAGATCCATCGTCATTAGGTGGCCCTGAATGTTACAATTTACTATCAGTTTTTCGTCAGATTCGAAAATCTTTGACTCACAGCAGAACGGCCATAAGGTGCCCGAGGCAGCAATAGACCCATGGAGACAAGTCTGCTGGAGGACGATGTATTGACCCGGGACGCAATTTGAGTGATCCATCGTCATTAGGTGGCCCTGAACGTTTCAATTCACTATCAGTTTTTCGTCCGATTCGAAAATCTTTGACTCCCAGCAGAACGGCCATAAGGTGCCCGAGGCAGCAATAGACCCATGGAGACAAGTCGGCTGGAGGACGATGTATTGAATCGGGACGCAATTTGAGTGATCCATCGTCATTACGTGGCCCTGAAAGTTACAATTCACTATCAGTTTTTCGTCCGATTCGAAAATCTTTGACTCACAGCAGAACGGCCATAAGGTGCCCGAGGCAGCAATAGACTCATGGAGACAAGTCGGCTGGAAGACGATGTATTGAATCGGGACGCAATTTGAGTGATCCATCGTCATTAGGTGGCCCTGAAAGCTACAATTCACTATCAGTTTTTCGTCCGATTCGAAAATCTTTGACTCACAGCAGAACGGCCATAAGGTGCCCGAGGCAGCAATAGACCCATGGAGACAAGTCTGCTGGAGGACGATGTATTGAATCGGGACGCAATTTGAGTGTTCCATCGTCATTAGGAGGCCCTGATCGTTACAATTCACTATCAGTTTTTCGTCCGATTCGAAAATTTTTGACACAGCAGAACGGCCATAAGGTGCCCGAGGCAGCAATAGACCCATGGAGACAAGGCGGCTGGAGGAAGATGTATTGAATCGGGACGCAATTTGAGTGATCCATCGTCATTAGGTGGCCCTGAACGTTACAATTCACTATCAGTTTTTCGTCCGATTCGAAAATTTTTGACTCACAGCAGAACGGCCATAAGATGCCGGAGGCAGCAATAGACCCATGGAGACAAGTCGGCTGGAAGACGATGTATTGAATCGGGACGCAATTTGAGTGATCCATCGTCATTAGGTGGCCCTGAACGTTACAATTCACTAACAGTTTTTCGTCCCATTCGATAATTTAGACTCACAGCATAACGGACATGGAGACAAGTCGGCTGGAGGACGATGTATTGAATCGGGACGCAATTTGAGTGTTCCATCGTCATTAGGAGGCCCTGATCGTTACAATTCACTATCAGTTTTTCGTCCGATTCGAAAATTTTTGACACAGCAGAACGGCCATAAGGTGCCCGAGGCAGCAATAGACCCATGGAGACAAGGCGGCTGGAGGAAGATGTATTGAATCGGGACGCAATTTGAGTGATCCATCGTCATTAGGTGGCCCTGAACGTTACAATTCACTATCAGTTTTTCGTCCGATTCGAAAATTTTTGACTCACAGCAGAACGGCCATAAGATGCCGGAGGCAGCAATAGACCCATGGAGACAAGTCGGCTGGAAGACGATGTATTGAATCGGGACGCAATTTGAGTGATCCATCGTCATTAGGTGGCCCTGAAAGTTACAATTCACTATCAGTTCTTCGTCCGATTCGAAAATCTTTGACTCACAGCAGAACGGCCATAAGGTGCGCGAGGCAGCAATAGACCCATGGAGACAAGTCTGCTGAAGGACGATGTATTGAATCGGGTCGCAATTTTAGTGATCCATCGTCATTAGGTGGCCCTGAACGTTACAATTCACTATCAATTTTTCGTCCCATTCGATAATTTAGACTCACAGCATAACGTCCATGGAGACAAGTCGGCTGGAGGACGATGTATTGAATCGGGACGCAATTTGAGTGATCCATCGTCATTAGGTGGCCCTGAACGTTACAATTCACTATCAGTTTTTCGTCAGATTCGAAAATCTTTGACTCACAGCAGAACGGCCATAAGGTGCCCGAGGCAGCAATAGACCCATAGAGACAAGTCTGCTGGAGGACGATGTATTGAATCGGCACGCAATTTGAGTGATCCATCGTCATTAGTTGGCCCTGAACGTTACAATTCACTATCAGTTTTTCGTCCGATTCGAAAATCTTTGACTCACAGCAGAACGGCCATAAGGTGCCCGAGGCAGCAATAGACCCATGGAGACAAGTCTGCTGGAGGACGATGTATTGAATCGGGACGCAATTTGAGTGATCCATCGTCATTAGCTGGCCTCTGAACGTTACAATTAACTATCAGTTTTCCGTCCCATTCGATAATCTATACTCACGGCAGAACGACTATAAGGTGCCCGAGGCAGCAATAGACCCATGGAGACAAGTCTGCTGGAGGACGATGTATTGAATCGGTACGCAATTTGAGTGATCCATCGTCATTAGATGGCCCCTGAACGTTACAATTCACTATCAGTTTTTCGTCCGATTCGAAAATCTTTACTCACAGCAGAACGGCCATAAGGTGCCCGAGGCAGCAATAGACCCATGGAGACAAGTCTGCTGGAGGACGATATATTGAATCGGGACGCAATTTGAGTGATCCATCGTCATTAGGTGGCCCTGAACGTTACAATTCACTATCAGTTTTTCGTCCGATTCGAAAATCTTTGACTCACAGCAGAACGGCCATAAGGTGCCCGAGGCAGCAATAGTCTCATGGAGACAAGTCGGCTGGAAGACGATGTATTCAATCGGGACGCAATTTGAGTTATCCATCGTCATTAGGTGGCCCTGAATGTTACAATTCACTATCAGTTTTTCGTCAGATTCGAAAATCTTTGACTCACAGCAGAACGGCCATAAGGTGCCCGAGGCAGCAATAGACCCATGGAGACAAGTCTGCTGGAGGAGGATGTATTGAATCGGGACGCAATTTGAGTGATCCATCGTCATTAGGTGGCCCTGAACGTTACAATTCACTATCAGTTTTTCGTCCGATTCGAAAATCTTTGACTCCCAGCAGAACGGCCATAAGGTGCCCGAGGCAGCAATAGACCCATGGAGACAAGTCGGCTGGAGGACGATGTATTGAATCGGGACGCAATTTGAGTGATCCATCGTCATTAGGTGGCCCTGAACGTTACAATTCACAAACAGTTTTTCGTCCCATTCGATAATTTAGACTCACAGCATAACGGCCATGGAGACAAGTCGGCTGGAGGACGATGTATTGAATGGGGACGCAATTTGAGTGTTCCATCGTCATTAGGAGGCCCTGATTGTTACAATTCACTATCAGTTTTTCGTCCGATTCGAAAATCTTTGACACAGCAGAACGGCCATAAGGTGCCCGAGGCAGCAATAGACCCATGGAGACAAGTCGGCTGGAGGACGATGTACTGAATCGAGACGCAATTTGAGAGATCCATCGTCATTAGGTGGCCCTGAATGTTACAATTCACTATCAGTTTTTCGTCAGATTCGAAAATCTTTGACTCACAGCAGAACGGCCATAAGGTGCCCGAGGCAGCAATAGACCCATGGAGACAAGTCTGCTGGAGGAGGATTTATTGAATCGGGACGCAATTTGAGTGATCCATCGTCATTAGGTGGCCCTGAACGTTACAATTCACTATCAGTTTTTCGTCCGATTCGAAAATCTTTGACTCCCAGCAGAACGGCCATAAGGTGCCCGAGGCAGCAATAGACCCATGGAGACAAGTCGGCTGGAGGACGATGTATTGAATCGGGACGCAATTTGAGTGATCCATCGTCATTACGTGGCCCTGAATGTTACAATTCACTATCAGTTTTTCGTGAGATTCGAAAAACTTTGACTCACAGCAGAACGGCCATAAGGTGCCCGAGGCAGCAATAGACCCATGGAGACAAGTCTGCTGGAGGACGATGTATTGAATCGGGACGCAATTTGAGTGATCCATCGTCATTATGTGGCCCTGAACGTTACAATTCACTATCAGTTTTTCGTCCGATTCGAAAATCTTTGACTCACAGCAGAACGGCCATAAGGTGCCCGAGGCAGCAATAGACCAATGGAGACAAGTCGGCTGGAGGACGATGTATTGAATCGGGACGCAATTTGAGTGTTCCATCGTCATTAGGAGGCCCTGAACGTTACAATTCACTAACAGTTTTTCGTCCCATTCGATAATTTAGACTCACAGCATAACGGACATGGAGACAAGTCGGCTGGAGGACGATGTATTGAATCGGGACGCAATTTGAGTGTTCCATCGTCATTAGGAGGCCCTGAACGTTACAATTCACTATCAGTTTTTCGTCCGATTCTTAAATTTTTGACACAGCAGAACGGCCATAAGGTGCCCGAGGCAGCAATAGACCCATGGAGACAAGGCGGCTGGAGGAAGATGTATTGAATCGGGACGCAATTTGAGTGATCCATCGTCATTAGGTGGCCCTGAACGTTACAATTTACTATCAGTTTTTCGTCCGATTCGAAAATTTTTGACACAGCAGAACGGCCATAAGGTGCCCGAGGCAGCAATAGACCCATGGAGACAAGTCTGCTGGAGGACGATGTATTGAATCGGGACGCAATTTGAGTGATCCATCGTCATTAGGTGGCCCTGAACGTTACAATTCACTAACAGTTTTTCGTCCCATTCGATAATTTAGACTCACAGCATAACGGACATGGAGACAAGTTGGCTGGAGGACGATGTATTGAATCGGGACGCAATTTGCGTGTTCCATCGTCATTAGGAGGCCCTGAACGTTACAATTCACTATCAGTTTTTCGTCCGATTCGAAAATTTTTGACACAGCAGAACGGCCATAAGGTGCCCGAGGCAGCAATAGACCCATGGAGACAAGGCGGCTGGAGGAAGATGTATTGAATCGGGACGCAATTAGAGTGATCCATCGTCATTAGGTGGCCCTGAACGTTACAATTTACTATCAGTTTTTCGTCCGATTCGAAAATCTTTGACTCACAGCAGAACGGCCATAAGGTGCCGGAGGCAGCAATAGACCCATGGAGACAAGTCGGCTGGAAGACGATGTATTGAATCGGGACGCAATTTGAGTGATCCATCGTCATTAGGTGGCCCTGAAAGTTACAATTCACTATCAGTTCTTCGTCCGATTCGAAAATCTTTGACTCACAGCAGAACGGCCATAAGGTGCCCGAGGCAGCAATAGACGCATGGAGACAAGTCTGCTGAAGGACGATGTATTGAATCGGGTCGCAATTTTAGTGATCCATCGTCATTAGGTGGCCCTGAACGTTACAATTCACTATCAGTTTTTCGTCCCATTCGATAATTTAGACTCACAGCATAACGTCCATGGAGACAAGTCGGCTGGAGGACGATGTATTGAATCGGGACGCAATTTGAGTGTTCCATCGTCATTAGGTGGCCCTGAACGTTACAATTCACTATCAGTTTTTCGTCAGATTCGAAAATCTTTGACTCACAGCAGAACGGCCATAAGGTGCCCGAGGCAGCAATAGACCCATAGAGACAAGTCTGCTGAAGGACGATGTATTGAATCGGGACGCAATTTGAGTGATCCATCGTCATTAGGTGGCCCTGAACGTTACAATTCACTATCAGTTTTTCGTCCGATTCGAAAATCTTTGACTCACAGCAGAACGGCCATAAGGTGCCCGAGGCAGCAATAGACCCATGGAGACAAGTCTGCTGGAGGACGATGTATTGAATCGGGACGCAATTTGAGTGATCCATCGTCATTAGGTGGCCCTGAACGTTACAATTCATTATCAGTTTTTCGTCCGATTCGAAAATCTTTGACTCACAGCATAACGGCCATAAGGTGCCCGAGGCAGCAATAGACCCATGGAGACAAGTCTGCTGGAAGAGGATGTATTGAATCGGGACGCAATTTGAGTGATCCATCGTCATTAGGTGGCCCTGAACGTTTCAATTCACTATCAGTTTTTCGTCCGATTCGAAAATCTTTGACTCCCAGCAGAACGGCCATAAGGTGCCCGAGGCAGCAATAGACCCATGGAGACAAGTCGGCTGGAGGACGATGTATTGAATCGGGACGCAATTTGAGTGATCCATCGTCATTACGTGGCCCTGAAAGTTACAATTCACTATCAGTTTTTCGTCCGATTCGAAAATCTTTGACTCACAGCAGAACGGCCATAAGGTGCCCGAGGCAGCAATAGACTCATGGAGACAAGTCGGCTGGAAGACGATGTAATGAATCGGGACGCAATTTGAGTGATCCATCGTCATTAGGTGGCCCTGAAAGCTACAATTCACTATCAGTTTTTCGTCCGATTCGAAAATCTTTGACTCACAGCAGAACGGCCATAAGGTGCCCGAGGCAGCAATAGACCCATGGAGACAAGTCTGCTGGAGGACGATGTATTGAATCGGGACGCAATTTGAGTGATCCATCGTCATTAGGTGGCCCTGAACGTTACAATTCACTAACAGTTTTTCGTCCCATTCGATAATTTAGACTCACAGCATAACGGACATGGAGACAAGTCGGCTGGAGGACGATGTATTGAATCGGGACGCAATTTGAGTGTTCCATCGACATTAGGAGGCCCTGATCGTTACAATTCACTATCAGTTTTTCGTCCGATTCGAAAATTTTTGACACAGCAGAACGGCCATAAGGTGCCCGAGGCAGCAATAGACCCATGGAGACAAGGCGGCTGGAGGAAGATGTATTGAATCGGGACGCAATTTGAGTGATCCATCGTCATTAGGTGGCCCTGAACGTTACAATTCACTATCAGTTTTTCGTCCGATTCGAAAATTTTTGACTCACAGCAGAACGGCCATAAGGTGCCGGAGGCAGCGATAGACCCATGGAGACAAGTCGGCTGGAAGACGATGTATTGAATCGGGACGCAATTTGAGTGATCCATCGTCATTAGGTGGCCCTGAAAGTTACAATTCACTATCAGTTCTTCGTCCGATTCGAAAATCTTTGACTCACAGCAGAACGGCCATAAGGTGCGCGAGGCAGCAATAGACCCATGGAGACAAGTCTGCTGAAGGACGATGTATTGAATCGGGTCGCAATTTTAGTGATCCATCGTCATTAGGTGGCCCTGAACGTTACAATTCACTATCAATTTTTCGTCCCATTCGATAATTTAGACTCACAGCATAACGTCCATGGAGACAAGTCGGCTGGAGGACGATGTATAGAATCGGGACGCAATTTGAGTGATCCATCGTCATTAGGTGGCCCTGAACGTTACAATTCACTATCAGTTTTTCGTCAGATTCGAAAATCTTTGACTCACAGCAGAACGGCCATAAGGTGCCCGAGGCAGCAATAGACCCATAGAGACAAGTCTGCTGGAGGACGATGTATTGAATCGGCACGCAATTTGAGTGATCCATCGTCATTAGTTGGCCCTGAACGTTACAATTCACTATCAGTTTTTCGTCCGATTCGAAAATCTTTGACTCACAGAAGAACGGCCATAAGGTGCCCGAGGCAGCAATAGACCCATGGAGACAAGTCTGCTGGAGGACGATGTATTGAATCGGGACGCAATTTGAGTGATCCATCGTCATTAGCTGGCCCCTGAACGTTACAATTAACTATCAGTTTTCCGTCCCATTCGATAATCTATACTCACGGCAGAACGACTATAAGGTGCCCGAGGCAGCAATAGACCCATGGAGACAAGTCTGCTGGAGGACGATGTATTGAATCGGTACGCAATTTGAGTGATCCATCGTCATTAGATGGCCCCTGAACGTTACAATTCACTATCAGTTTTTCGTCCGATTCGAAAATCTTTACTCACAGCAGAACGGCCATAAGGTGCCCGAGGCAGCAATAGACCCATGGAGACAAGTCTGCTGGAGGACGATATATTGAATCGGGACGCAATTTGAGTGATCCATCGTCATTAGGTGGCCCTGAACGTTACAATTCACTATCAGTTTTTCGTCCGATTCGAAAATCTTTGACTCACAGCAGAACGGCCATAAGGTGCCCGAGGCAGCAATAGACTCATGGAGACAAGTCGGCTGGAAGACGATGTATTCAATCGGGACGCAATTTGAGTTATCCATCGTCATTAGGTGGCCCTGAATGTTACAATTCACTATCAGTTTTTCGTCAGATTCGAAAATCTTTGACTCACAGCAGAACGGCCATAAGGTGCCCGAGGCAGCAATAGACCCATGGAGACAAGTCTGCTGGAGGAGGATGTATTGAATCGGGACGCAATTTGAGTGATCCATCGTCATTAGGTGGCCCTGAACGTTACAATTCACAAACAGTTTTTCGTCCCATTCGATAATTTAGACTCACAGCATAACGGCCATGGAGACAAGTCGGCTGGAGGACGATGTATTGAATGGGGACGCAATTTGAGTGTTCCATCGTCATTAGGAGGCCCTGATTGTTACAATTCACTATCAGTTTTTCGTCCGATTCGAAAATCTTTGACACAGCAGAACGGCCATAAGGTGCCCGAGGCAGCAATAGACCCATGGAGACAAGTCGGCTGGAGGACGATGTACTGAATCGAGACGCAATTTGAGAGATCCATCGTCATTAGGTGGCCCTGAATGTTACAATTCACTATCAGTTTATCGTCAGATTCGAAAATCTTTTACTCACAGCAGAACGGCCATAAGGTGCCCGAGGCAGCAATAGACCCATGGAGACAAGTCTGCTGGAGGAGGATTTATTGAATCGGGACGCAATTTGAGTGATCCATCGTCATTAGGTGGCCCTGAACGTTACAATTCACTATCAGTTTTTCGTCAGATTCGAAAATCTTTGACTCACAGCAGAACGGCCATAAGGTGCCCGAGGCAGCAATAGACCCATAGAGACAAGTCTGCTGGAGGACGATGTATTGAATCGGCACGCAATTTGAGTGATCCATCGTCATTAGTTGGCCCTGAACGTTACAATTCACTATCAGTTTTTCGTCCGATTCGAAAATCTTTGACTCACAGCAGAACGGCCATAAGGTGCCCGAGGCAGCAATAGACCCATGGAGACAAGTCTGCTGGAGGACGATGTATTGAATCGGGACGCAATTTGAGTGATCCATCGTCATTAGCTGGCCCCTGAACGTTACAATTAACTATCAGTTTTCCGTCCCATTCGATAATCTATACTCACGGCAGAACGACTATAAGGTGCCCGAGGCAGCAATAGACCCATGGAGACAAGTCTGCTGGAGGACGATGTATTGAATCGGTACGCAATTTGAGTGATCCATCGTCATTAGATGGCCCCTGAACGTTACAATTCACTATCAGTTTTTCGTCCGATTCGAAAATCTTTACTCACAGCAGAACGGCCATAAGGTGCCCGAGGCAGCAATAGACCCATGGAGACAAGTCTGCTGGAGGACGATATATTGAATCGGGACGCAATTTGAGTGATCCATCGTCATTAGGTGGCCCTGAACGTTACAATTCACTATCAGTTTTTCGTCCGATTCGAAAATCTTTGACTCACAGCAGAACGGCCATAAGGTGCCCGAGGCAGCAATAGACTCATGGAGACAAGTCGGCTGGAAGACGATGTATTCAATCGGGACGCAATTTGAGTTATCCATCGTCATTAGGTGGCCCTGAATGTTACAATTCACTATCAGTTTTTCGTCAGATTCGAAAATCTTTGACTCACAGCAGAACGGCCATAAGGTGCCCGAGGCAGCAATAGACCCATGGAGACAAGTCTGCTGGAGGAGGATGTATTGAATCGGGACGCAATTTGAGTGATCCATCGTCATTAGGTGGCCCTGAAAGTTACAATTCACTATCAGTTCTTCGTCCGATTCGAAAATCTTTGACTCACAGCAGAACGGCCATAAGGTGCGCGAGGCAGCAATAGACCCATGGAGACAAGTCTGCTGAAGGACGATGTATTGAATCGGGTCGCAATTTTAGTGATCCATCGTCATTAGGTGGCCCTGAACGTTACAATTCACTATCAATTTTTCGTCCCATTCGATAATTTAGACTCACAGCATAACGTCCATGGAGACAAGTCGGCTGGAGGACGATGTATAGAATCGGGACGCAATTTGAGTGATCCATCGTCATTAGGTGGCCCTGAACGTTACAATTCACTATCAGTTTTTCGTCCGATTCGAAAATCTTTACTCACAGCAGAACGGCCATAAGGTGCCCGAGGCAGCAATAGACCCATGGAGACAAGTCTGCTGGAGGACGATATATTGAATCGGGACGCAATTTGAGTGATCCATCGTCATTAGGTGGCCCTGAACGTTACAATTCACTATCAGTTTTTCGTCCGATTCGAAAATCTTTGACTCACAGCAGAACGGCCATAAGGTGCCCGAGGCAGCAATAGACTCATGGAGACAAGTCGGCTGGAAGACGATGTATTCAATCGGGACGCAATTTGAGTTATCCATCGTCATTAGGTGGCCCTGAATGTTACAATTCACTATCAGTTTTTCGTCAGATTCGAAAATCTTTGACTCACAGCAGAACGGCCATAAGGTGCCCGAGGCAGCAATAGACCCATGGAGACAAGTCTGCTGGAGGAGGATGTATTGAATCGGGACGCAATTTGAGTGATCCATCGTCATTAGGTGGCCCTGAACGTTACAATTCACAAACAGTTTTTCGTCCCATTCGATAATTTAGACTCACAGCATAACGGCCATGGAGACAAGTCGGCTGGAGGACGATGTATTGAATGGGGACGCAATTTGAGTGTTCCATCGTCATTAGGAGGCCCTGATTGTTACAATTCACTATCAGTTTTTCGTCCGATTCGAAAATCTTTGACACAGCAGAACGGCCATAAGGTGCCCGAGGCAGCAATAGACCCATGGAGACAAGTCGGCTGGAGGACGATGTACTGAATCGAGACGCAATTTGAGAGATCCATCGTCATTAGGTGGCCCTGAATGTTACAATTCACTATCAGTTTATCGTCAGATTCGAAAATCTTTGACTCACAGCAGAACGGCCATAAGGTGCCCGAGGCAGCAATAGACCCATGGAGACAAGTCTGCTGGAGGAGGATTTATTGAATCGGGACGCAATTTGAGTGATCCATCGTCATTAGGTGGCCCTGAACGTTACAATTCACTATCAGTTTTTCGTCAGATTCGAAAATCTTTGACTCACAGCAGAACGGCCATAAGGTGCCCGAGGCAGCAATAGACCCATAGAGACAAGTCTGCTGGAGGACGATGTATTGAATCGGCACGCAATTTGAGTGATCCATCGTCATTAGTTGGCCCTGAACGTTACAATTCACTATCAGTTTTTCGTCCGATTCGAAAATCTTTGACTCACAGCAGAACGGCCATAAGGTGCCCGAGGCAGCAATAGACCCATGGAGACAAGTCTGCTGGAGGACGATGTATTGAATCGGGACGCAATTTGAGTGATCCATCGTCATTAGCTGGCCCCTGAACGTTACAATTAACTATCAGTTTTCCGTCCCATTCGATAATCTATACTCACGGCAGAACGACTATAAGGTGCCCGAGGCAGCAATAGACCCATGGAGACAAGTCTGCTGGAGGACGATGTATTGAATCGGTACGCAATTTGAGTGATCCATCGTCATTAGATGGCCCCTGAACGTTACAATTCACTATCAGTTTTTCGTCCGATTCGAAAATCTTTACTCACAGCAGAACGGCCATAAGGTGCCCGAGGCAGCAATAGACCCATGGAGACAAGTCTGCTGGAGGACAATATATTGAATCGGGACGCAATTTGAGTGATCCATCGTCATTAGGTGGCCCTGAACGTTACAATTCACTATCAGTTTTTCGTCCGATTCGAAAATCTTTGACTCACAGCAGAACGGCCATAAGGTGCCCGAGGCAGCAATAGACTCATGGAGACAAGTCGGCTGGAAGACGATGTATTCAATCGGGACGCAATTTGAGTTATCCATCGTCATTAGGTGGCCCTGAATGTTACAATTCACTATCAGTTTTTCGTCAGATTCGAAAATCTTTGACTCACAGCAGAACGGCCATAAGGTGCCCGAGGCAGCAATAGACCCATGGAGACAAGTCTGCTGGAGGAGGATGTATTGAATCGGGACGCAATTTGAGTGATCCATCGTCATTAGGTGGCCCTGAACGTTACAATTCACAAACAGTTTTTCGTCCCATTCGATAATTTAGACTCACAGCATAACGGCCATGGAGACAAGTCGGCTGGAGGACGATGTATTGAATGGGGACGCAATTTGAGTGTTCCATCGTCATTAGGAGGCCCTGATTGTTACAATTCACTATCAGTTTTTCGTCCGATTCGAAAATCTTTGACACAGCAGAACGGCCATAAGGTGCCCGAGGCAGCAATAGACCCATGGAGACAAGTCGGCTGGAGGACGATGTACTGAATCGAGACGCAATTTGAGAGATCCATCGTCATTAGGTGGCCCTGAATGTTACAATTCACTATCAGTTTATCGTCAGATTCGAAAATCTTTGACTCACAGCAGAACGGCCATAAGGTGCCCGAGGCAGCAATAGACCCATGGAGACAAGTCTGCTGGAGGAGGATTTATTGAATCGGGACGCAATTTGAGTGATCCATCGTCATTAGGTGGCCCTGAACGTTACAATTCACTATCAGTTTTTCGTCCGATTCGAAAATCTTTGACTCCCAGCAGAACGGCCATAAGGTGCCCGAGGCAGCAATAGACCCATGGAGACAAGTCGGCTGGAGGACGATGTATTGAATCGGGACGCAATTTGAGTGATCCATCGTCATTACGTGGCCCTGAATGTTACAATTCACTATCAGTTTTTCGTGAGATTCGAAAAACTTTGACTCACAGCAGAACGGCCATAAGGTGCCCGAGGCAGCAATAGACCCATGGAGACAAGTCTGCTGGAGGACGATGTATTGAATCGGGACGCAATTTGAGTGATCCATCGTCATTATGTGGCCCTGAACGTTACAATTCACTATCAGTTTTTCGTCCGATTCGAAAATCTTTGACTCACAGCAGAACGGCCATAAGGTGCCCGAGGCAGCAATAGACCAATGGAGACAAGTCGGCTGGAGGACGATGTATTGAATCGGGACGCAATTTGAGTGTTCCATCGTCATTAGGAGGCCCTGAACGTTACAATTCACTAACAGTTTTTCGTCCCATTCGATAATTTAGACTCACAGCATAACGGACATGGAGACAAGTCGGCTGGAGGTCGATGTATTGAATCGGGACGCAATTTGAGTGTTCCATCGTCATTAGGAGGCCCTGAACGTTACAATTCACTATCAGTTTTTCGTCCGATTCTTAAATTTTTGACACAGCAGAACGGCCATAAGGTGCCCGAGGCAGCAATAGACCCATGGAGACAAGGCGGCTGGAGGAAGATGTATTGAATCGGGACGCAATTTGAGTGATCCATCGTCATTAGGTGGCCCTGAACGTTACAATTTACTATCAGTTTTTCGTCCGATTCGAAAATTTTTGACACAGCAGAACGGCCATAAGGTGCCCGAGGCAGCAATAGACCCATGGAGACAAGTCTGCTGGAGGACGATGTATTGAATCGGGACGCAATTTGAGTGATCCATCGTCATTAGGTGGCCCTGAACGTTACAATTCACTAACAGTTTTTCGTCCCATTCGATAATTTAGACTCACAGCATAACGGACATGGAGACAAGTTGGCTGGAGGACGATGTATTGAATCGGGACGCAATTTGCGTGTTCCATCGTCATTAGGAGGCCCTGAACGTTACAATTCACTATCAGTTTTTCGTCCGATTCGAAAATTTTTGACACAGCAGAACGGCCATAAGGTGCCCGAGGCAGCAATAGACCCATGGAGACAAGGCGGCTGGAGGAAGATGTATTGAATCGGGACGCAATTAGAGTGATCCATCGTCATTAGGTGGCCCTGAACGTTACAATTTACTATCAGTTTTTCGTCCGATTCGAAAATCTTTGACTCACAGCAGAACGGCCATAAGGTGCCGGAGGCAGCAATAGACCCATGGAGACAAGTCGGCTGGAAGACGATGTATTGAATCGGGACGCAATTTGAGTGATCCATCGTCATTAGGTGGCCCTGAAAGTTACAATTCACTATCAGTTCTTCGTCCGATTCGAAAATCTTTGACTCACAGCAGAACGGCCATAAGGTGCCCGAGGCAGCAATAGACGCATGGAGACAAGTCTGCTGAAGGACGATGTATTGAATCGGGTCGCAATTTGAGTGATCCATCGTCATTAGGTGGCCCTGAACGTTACAATTCACTATCAGTTTTTCGTCCGATTCGAAAATCTTTGACTCACAGCAGAACGGCCATAAGGTGCCCGAGGCAGCAATAGACCCATGGAGACAAGTCTGCTGGAGGACGATGTATTGAATCGGGACGCAATTTGAGTGATCCATCGTCATTAGGTGGCCCTGAACGTTACAATTCATTATCAGTTTTTCGTCCGATTCGAAAATCTTTGACTCACAGCAGAACGGCCATAAGGTGCCCGAGGCAGCAATAGACCCATGGAGACAAGTCTGCTGGAAGAGGATGTATTGAATCGGGACGCAATTTGAGTGTTCCATCGTCATTAGGAGGCCCTGAATGTTACAATTAACTATCAGTTTTCCGTCCCATTCGATAATCTATACTCACGGCAGAACGACAATAAGGTGCCCGAGGCAGCAATAGACCCATGGAGACAAGTCTGCTCTAGGACGATGTATTGAATCGGGACGCAATTTGAGTGTTCCATCGGCATTAGGAGGCCCTGAACGTTACAATTCACTACCAGTTTTTCGTCCGATTCGAAAATCTTTACTCACAGCAGAACGGCCATGAGGTGCCCGAGGCACAAATAGACCCATAGGGACAAGTCTGCTGGAGGACGATGTATTGAATCGGGACGCAATTTGAGTGATCCATCGTCATTAGGTGGCCCTGAACGTTACAATTCACTATCAGTTTTTCGCCCGATTCGAAAATCTTTGACTCACAGCAGAACGGCCATAAGGTGCCCGAGGCAGCAATAGACCCATGGAGACAAGTCTGCTGGAGGACGATGTATTGAATCGGGACGCAATTTGAGTGATCCATCGTCATTAGGTGGCCCTGAATGTTACAATTCACTATCAGTTTTTCGTCAGATTCGAAAATCTTTGACTCACAGCAGAACGGCTATAAGGTGCCCGAGGCAGCAATAGACCCATGGAGACAAGTCTGCTGGAGGAGGATGTATTGAATCGGGACGCAATTTGAGTGATCCATCGTCATTAGGTGGCCCTGAACGTTACAATTCACTATCAGTTTTTCGTCCGATTCGAAAATCTTTGACTCCCAGCAGAACGGCCATAAGGTGCCCGAGGCAGCAATAGACCCATGGAGACAAGTCGGCTGGAGGACGATGTATTGAATCGGGACGCAATTTGAGTGATCCATCGTCATTAGGTGGCCCTGAACGTTACAATTCACAAACAGTTTTTCGTCCCATTCGATAATTTAGACTCACAGCATAACGGCCATGGAGACAAGTCGGCTGGAGGACGATGTATTGAAAGGGGACGCAATTTGAGTGTACCATCGTCATTAGGAGGCCCTGATTGTTACAATTCACTATCAGTTTTTCGTCCGATTCGAAAATCTTTGACACAGCAGAACGGCCATAAGGTGCCCGAGGCAGCAATAGACACATAGAGACAAGTCGGCTGGAGGACGATGTACTGAATCGAGACGCAATTTGAGAGATCCATCGTCATTAGGTGGCCCTGAATGTTACAATTCACTATCAGTTTTTCGTCAGATTCGAAAATCTTTGACTCACAGCAGAACGGCCATAAGGTGCCCGAGGCAGCAATAGACCCATGGAGACAAGTCTGCTGGAGGAGGATGTATTGAATCGGGACGCAATTTGAGTGATCCATCGTCATTAGGTGGCCCTGAACGTTACAATTCACTATCAGTTTTTCGTCCGATTCGAAAATCTTTGACTCCCAGCAGAACGGCCATAAGGTGCCCGAGGCAGCAATAGACCCATGGAGACAAGTCGGCTGGAGGACGATGTATTGAATCGGGACGCAATTTGAGTGATCCATCGTCATTACGTGGCCCTGAATGTTACAATTCACTATCAGTTTTTCGTGAGATTCGAAAAACTTTGACTCACAGCAGAACGGCCATAAGGTGCCCGAGGCAGCAATAGACCCATGGAGACAAGTCTGCTGGAGGACGATGTATTGAATCGGGACGCAATTTGAGTGATCCATCGTCATAATGTGGCCCTGAACGTTACAATTCACTATCAGTTTTTCGTCCGATTCGAAAATCTTTGACTCACAGCAGAACGGCCATAAGGTGCCCGAGGCAGCAATAGACCAATGGAGACAAGTCGGCTGGAGGACGATGTATTGAATCGGGACGCAATTTGAGTGATCCATCGTCATTAGGTGGCCCTGAACGTTACAATTCACTATCAGTTTTTCGTCCGATTCCAAAATCTTTGACTCACCGCAGAACGGCCATAAGGTGCCCGAGGCAGCAATAGACCCATGAAGACAAGTCTGCTGGAGGACGATGTATTGAATCGGGACGCAATTTGAGTGTTCCATCATCATTAGGAGGCCCTGAACGTTACAATTCACTATCAGTTTTTCGTCCGATTCGAAAATCTTTGACTCACAGCAGAACGGCCATAAGGTGCCCGAGGCAGCAATAGACCCATGGAGACAAGTCGGCTGGAGGACGATGTACTGAATCGAGACGCAATTTGAGAGATCCATCGTCATTAGGTGGCCCTGAATGTTACAATTCCCTATCAGTTTTTCGTCCGATTCGAAAACCTTTGACTCACAGCAGAACGGCCATAAGGTGCCCGAGGCAGCAATAGACCCATGGAGACAAGTCTGCTGGAGGACGATGTATTGAATCGGGACGCAATTTGAGTGATCCATCGTCATTAGGTGGCCCTGAACGTTACAATTCACTAACAGTTTTTCGTCCCATTCGATAATTTAGACTCACAGCATAACGGACATGGAGACAAGTCGGCTGGAGGACGATGTATTGAATCGGGACGCAATTTGAGAGTTCCATCGTCATTAGGAGGCCCTGAACGTTACAATTCACTATCAGTTTTTCGTCCGATTCGAAAATCTTTGACTCACAGCAGAACGGCCATAAGGTGCCCGAGGCAGCAATAGACTCATGGAGACAAGTCGGCTGGAAGACGATGTATTGAATCGGGACGCAATTTGAGTGATCCATCGTCATTACATGGCCCTGAAAGTTACAATTCACTATCAGTTTTTCGTCCGATTCGAAAATCTTTGACTCCCAGCAGAACGGCCATAAGGTGCCCGAGGCAGCAATAGACCCATGGAGACAAGTCGGCTGGAGGACGATGTATTGAATCGGGGCGCAATTTGAGTGATCCATCGTCATTACGTGGCCCTGAAAGTTACAATTCACTATCAGTTTTTCGTCCGATTCGAAAATCTTTGACTCACAGCAGAACGGCCATAAGGTGCCCAAGGCAGCAATAGACCCATGGAGACAAGTCTGCTGGAGGACGATGTATTGAATCGGGACGCAATTTGAGTGATCCATCGTCATTAGGTGGCCCTGAACGTTACAATTCACTAACAGTTTTTCGTCCCATTCGATAATTTAGACTCACAGCATAACGGACATGGAGACAAGTCGGCTGGAGGACGATGTATTGAAAGGGGACGCAATTTGAGTGATCCATCGTCATTAGCTGGCCCTGAACGTTACAATTCACTAACAGTTTTTCGTCCCATTCGATAATTTAGACTCACAGCATAACGGACATGGAGACAAGTCGGCTGGAGGACGATGTATTGAATCGGGACGCAATTTGAGTGTTCCATCGTCATTAGGAGGCCCTGAACGTTACAATTCACTATCAGTTTTTCGTCCGATTCGAAAATTTTTGACACAGCAGAACGGCCATAAGGTGCCCGAGGCAGCAATAGACCCATGGCGACAAGTCGGCTGGAGGACGATGTTTTGAATCGGGACGCAATTTGAGTGATCCATCGTCATTAGGTGGCCCTGAAAGTTACAATTCACTATCAGTTCTTCGTCCGATTCGAAAATCTTTGACTCACAGCAGAACGGCCATAAGGTGCCCGAGGCAGCAATAGACCCATGGAGACAAGTCTGCTGAAGGACGATGTATTGAATCGGGACGCAATTTGAGTGATCCATCGTCATTAGGTGGCCCTGAACGTTACAATTCACTATCAGTTTTTCGTCCGATTCAAAAATCTTTGACTCCCAGCAGAACGGCCATAAGGTGCCCGAGGCAGCAATAGACCCATGGAGACAAGTCGGCTGGAGGACGATGTATTGAATCGGGACGCAATTTGAGTGATCCATCGTCATTACGTGGCCCTGAAAGTTACAATTCAGTATCAGTTTTTCGTCCGATTCGATAATTTAGACTCACAGCATAACGGACATGGAGACAAGTCGGCTGGAGGACGATGTATTGAATCGGGACGCAATTTGAGTGTTCCATCGTCATTAGGAGGCCCTGAACGTTACAATTCACTATCAGTTTTTCGTCCGATTCGAAAATCTTTGACTCACAGCAGAACGGCCATAAGGTGCCCGAGGCAGCAATGGACTCATGGAGACAAGTCGGCTGGAAGACGATGTATTGAATCGGGACGCAATTTGAGTGATCCATCGTCATTAGGTGGCCCTGAAAGTTACAATTCACTATCAGTTTTTCGTCCATTTCGAAAATCTTTGACTCACAGCAGAACGGCCATAAGGTGCCCGAGGCAGCAATAGACCCATGGAGACAAGTCTGCTGGAGGACGATGTATTGAATCGGGACTCAATTTGAGTGATCCATCGTCATTAGGTGGCCCTGAACGTTACAATTCACTAACAGTTTTTCGTTCCATTCGATAATTTAGACTCACAGCATAACGGACATGGAGACAAGTCGGCTGGAGGACGATGTATTGAATCGGGACGCAATTTGAGTGTTCCATCGTCATTAGGAGGCCCTGAACGTTACAATTCACTAACAGTTTTTCGTCCGATTCGAAAATCTTTGACTCACAGCAGAACGGCCATAAGGTGCCCGAGGCAGCAATAGACTCATGGAGACAAGTCGGCTGGAAGACGATGTATTGAATCGGGACGCAATTTGAGTGATCCATCGTCATTACGTGGCCCTGAAATTTACAATTCACTATCAGTTTTTCGTCCGATTCGAAAATCATTGACTCACAGCAGAACGGCCATAAGGTGCCCGAGGCAGCAATAGACCCATGGAGACAAGTCTGCTGGAGGACGATGTATTGAATCGGGACGCAATTTGAGTGATCCATCGTCATTAGGTGGCCCTGAACGTTACAATTCACTATCAGTTTTTCGTCCGATTCGAAAATCTTTGACTCCCAGCAGAACGGCCATAAGGTTCCCGAGGCAGCAATAGACCCATGGAGACAAGTCGGCTGGAGGACGATGTTTTGAATCGGGGCGCAATTTGAGTGATCCATCGTCATTACGTGGCCCTGAAAGTTACAATTCACTATCAGTTTTTCGTCCGATTCGAAAATCTTTGACTCACAGAAGAACGGCCATAAGGTGCCCAAGGCTGCAATAGACCCATGGAAACAAGTCTGCTGGAGGACAATGTATTGAATCGGGACGCAATTTGAGTGATCCATCGTCATTAGGTGGCCCTGAACGTTACAATTCACTAACAGTTTTTCGTCCCATTCGATAATTTAGACTCACAGCATAACGGACATGGAGACAAGTCGGCTGGAGGACGATGTATTGAATCGGGACGTAATTTGAGTGTTCCATCGTCATTAGGAGGCCCTGAACGTTACAATTCACTATCAGTTTTTCGTCCGATTCGAAAATCTTTGACTCACAGCAGCACGGCCATAAGGTGCCCGAGGCAGCAATAGACTCATGGAGACAAGTCGGCTGGAAGACGATGTATTGAATCGGGACGCAATTTGAGTGATCCATCGTCATTACGTGGCCCTGAAAGTTACAATTCACTATTAGTTTTTCGTCCGATTCGAAAATTTTTGACTCACAGCAGAACGGCCATAAGGTGCCCGAGGCAGCAATAGACCCATGGAGACAAGTCTGCTGGAGGACGATGTATTGAATCGGGACGCAATTTGAGTGATCCATCGTCATTAGGTGGCCCTGAACGTTACAATTCACTAACAGTTTTTCGTCCCATTCGATAATTTAGACTCACAGCATAGCGGACATGGAGACAAGTCGGCTGGAGGACGATGTATTGATTCGGGACGCAATTTGAGTGTTCCATCGTCATTAGGAGGCCCTGAACGTTACGATTCACTATCAGTTTTTCGTGCGATTCGAAAATTTTTGACACAGAAGAACGGCCATAAGGTGCCAGAGGCAGCAATAGACCCATGGCGACAAGTCGGCTGGAGGACGATGTTTTGAATCGGGACGCAATTTGAGTGATCCATCGTCATTAGGTGGCCCTGAAAGTTACAATTCACTATCAGTTCTTCGTCCGATTCGAAAATCTTTGACTCACAGCAGAACGGCCATAAGGTGCCCGAGGCAGCAATAGACCCATGGAGACAAGTCTGCTGAAGGACGATGTATTGAATCGGGACGCAATTTGAGTGATCCATCGTCATTAGGTGGCCCTGAACGTTACAATTCACTATCAGTTTTTCGTCCGATTCGAAAATCTTTGACTCCCAGCAGAACGGCCATAAGGTGCCCGAGGCAGCAATAGACCCATGGAGACAAGTCGGCTGGAGGACGATGTATTGAATCGGGACGCAATTTGAGTGATCCATCGTCATTACGTGGCCCTGAAAGTTACAATTCAGTATCAGTTTTTCGTCCGATTCGAAAATCTTTGACTCACAGCAGAACGGCCATAAGGTGCCCGAGGCAGCAATAGACCCATGGAGACAAGTCTGCTGGAGGACGATGTATTGAATCGGGACGCAATTTGAGTGATCCATCGTCATTAGGTGGCCCTGAACGTTACAATTCACTAACAGTTTTTCGTCCCATTCGATAATTTAGACTCACAGCATAACGGACATGGAGACAAGTCGGCTGGAGGACGATGTATTGAATCGGGACGCAATTTGAGTGTTCCATCGACATTAGGAGGCCCTGAACGTTACAATTCACTATCAGTTTTTCGTCCGATTCGAAAATCTTTGACTCACAGCAGAACGGCCATAAGGTGCCCGAGGCAGCAATAGACTCATGGAGACAAGTCGGCTGGAAGACGATGTATTGAATCGGGACGCAATTTGAGTGATCCATCGTCATTACATGGCCCTGAAAGTTACAATTCACTATCAGTTTTTCGTCCGATTCGAAAATCTTTGACTCACAGCAGAACGGCCATAAGGTGCCCGAGGCAGCAATAGACCCATGGAGACAAGTCTGCTGGAGGACGATGTATTGAATCGGGACTCAATTTGAGTGATCCATCGTCATTAGGTGGCCCTGAACGTTACAATTCACTAACAGTTTTTCGTCCCATTCGATAATTTAGACTCACAGCATAACGGACATGGAGACAAGTCGGCTGGAGGACGATGTATTGAATCGGGACGCAATTTGAGTGTTCCATCGTCATTAGGAGGCCCTGAACGTTACAATTCACTAACAGTTTTTCGTCCGATTCGAAAATTTTTGACACAGCAGAACGGCCATAAGATGCCCGAGGCAGCAATAGACCCATGGAGACAAGTCTGCTGAAGGACGATATACTGAATCGGGACGCAATTTGAGTGATCAATCGTCATTAGGTGGCCCTGAACGTTACAATTCACTAACAGTTTTTCGTCCCATTCGATAATTTAGACTCACAGCATAACGGACATGGAGACAAGTCGGCTGGAGGACGATGTATTGAATCGGGACGCAATTTGAGTGTTCCATCGTCATTAGGAGGCCCTGAACGTTACAATTCACTATCAGTTTTTCGTCCGATTCGAAAATCTTTGACTCACAGCAGAACGGCCATAAGGTGCCAGAGGCAGCAATAGACTCATGGAGACAAGTCGGCTGGAAGACGATGTATTGAATCGGGACGCAATTTGAGTGATCCATCGTCATTACGTGGCCCTGAAAGTTACAATTCACTATCAGTTTTTCGTCCGATTCGAAAATCTTTGACTCACAGCAGAACGGCCATAAGGTGCCCGAGGCAGCAATAGACCCATGGAGACAAGTCTGCTGGAGGACGATGTATTGAATCGGGACGCAATTTGAGTGATCCATCGTCATTAGGTGGCCCTGAACGTTACAATTCACTAACAGTTTTTCGTCCCATTCGATAATTTAGACTCACAGCATAACGCAAATGGAGACAACTCGGCTGGAGGACGATGTATTGAATCGGGACGTAATTTGAGTGTTCCATCGTCATTAGGAGGCCCTGAACGTTACAATTCACTATCAGTTTTTCGTCCGATTCGAAAATCTTTGACTCACAGCAGAACGGCCATAAGGTGCCCGAGGCAGCAATAGACTCATGGAGACAAGTCGGCTGGAAGACGATGTATTGAATCGGGGCGCAATTTGAGTGATCCATCGTCATTACGTGGCCCTGAAAGTTACAATTCACTATTAGTTTCTCGTCCGATTCGAAAATCTTTGACTCACAGCAGAACGGCCATAGGGTGCCCGAGGCAGCAATAGACCCATGGAGACAAGTCTGCTGGAGGACGATGTATTGAATCGGGACGCAAATTGAGTGATCCATCGTCATTAGGTGGCCCTGAACGTTACAATTCACAAACAGTTTTTCGTCCCATTCGATAATTTAGACTCACAGCATAAAGGACATGGAGACAAGTCGGCTGGAGGACGATGTATTGAATCGGGACGCAATTTGAGTGTTCCATCGTCATTAGGAGGCCCTGAACGTTACAATTCACTATCAGTTTTTCGTCCGATTCGAAAATTTTTGACACAGCAGAACGGCCATAGGGTGCCCGAGGCAGCAATAGACCCATGGCGACAAGTCGGCTGGAGGACGATGTTTTGAATCGGGACGCAATTTGAGTGATCCATCGTCATTAGGTGGCCCTGAAAGTTACAATTCACTATCAGTTCTTCGTCCGATTCGAAAATCTTTGACTCACAGCAGAACGGCCATAAGGTGCCAGACGCAGCAATAGACCCATGGAGACAAGTCTGCTGAAGGACGATGTATTGAATCGGGACGCAATTTGAGTGATCCATCGTCATTAGGTGGCCCTGAACGTTACAATTCACTATCAGTTTTTCGTCCGATTCGAAAATCTTTGACTCCCAGCAGAACGGCCATAAGGTGCCCGAGGCAGCAATAGACCCATGGAGACAAGTCGGCTGGGGGACGATGTATTGAATCGGGACGCAATTTGAGTGATCCATCGTCATTACGTGGCCCTGAAAGTTACAATTCACTATCAGTTTTTCGTCCGATTCGAAAATCTTTGACTCACAGCCGAACGGCTATAAGGTGCCCGAGGCAGCAATAGACCCATGGAGACAAGTCTGCTGGAGGACGATGTATTGAATCGGGACGCAATTTGAGTGATCCATCGTCATTAGGTGGCCCTGAACGTTACAATTCACTAACAGTTTTTAGTCCCATTCGATAATTTAGACTCACAGCATAACGGACATGGAGACAAGTCGGCTGGAGGACGATGTATTGAATCGGGACGCAATTTGAGTGTTCCATCGTCATTAGGAGGCCCTGAACGTTACAATTCACTATCAGTTTTTCGTCCGATTCGAAAATCTTTGGCTCACAGCAGAACGGCCATAAGGTGCCCGAGGCAGCAATAGACTCATGGAGGCAAGTCGGCTGGAAGACGATGTATTGAATCGGGACGCAATTTGAGTGATCCATCGTCATTAGGTGACCCTGAAAGTTACAATTCACTATCAGTTTTTCGTCCGATTCGAAAATCTTTGACTCACAGCAGAACGGCCATAAGGTGCCCGAGGCAGCAAAAGACCCATGGAGACAAGTCTGCTGGAGGACGATGTATTGAATCGGGACGCAATTTGAGTGATCCATCGTCATTAGGTGGCCCTGAACGTTACAATTCACTAACAGTTTTTCGTCCCATTCGATAATTTAGACTCACAGCATAACGGACATGGAGACAAGTCGGCTGGAGGACGATGCATTGAATCGGGACGCAATTTGAGTGTTCCATCGTCATTAGGAGGCCCTGAACGTTACAATTCACTATCAGTTTTTCGTCCGATTAGAAAATTTTTGACACAGCAGAACGGCCATAAGGTGCCCGAGGTAGCAATAGACCATGGAGACAAGTCGGCTGGAGGACGATGTATTGAATCGGGACGCAATTTGAGTGATCCATCGTCATTAGGTGGCCCTGAAAGTTACAATTCACTATCAGTTCTTCGTCCGATTCGAAAATCTTTGACTCACAGCAGAACGGCCATAAGATGCCCGAGGCAGCAATAGACCCATGGAGACAAGTCTGCTGAAGGACGATGTATTGAATCGGGACGCAATTTGAGTGATCCATCGTCATTAGGTGGCCCTGAACGTTACAATTCACTATCAGTTTTTCGTCCGATTCGAAAATCTTTGACTCCCAGCAGAACGGCCATAAGGTGCCCGAGGCAGCAATAGACCCATGGAGACAAGTCGGCTGGAGGACGATGTATTGAATCGGGACGCAATTTGAGTGATCCATTGTCATTACGTGGCCCTGAAAGTTACAATTCACTATCAGTTTTTCGTCCGATTCGAAAATCTTTGACTCACAGCAGAACGGCCATAAGTTGCCCGAGGCAGCAATAGATCATGGAGACAAATCTGCTGGAGGACGATATACTGAATCGGGACGCAATTTGAGTGATCAATCGTCATTAGGTGGCCCTGAACGTTACAATTCACTAACAGTTTTTCGTCCCATTCGATAATTTAGACTCACAGCATAACGGACATGGAGACAAGTCGGCTGGAGGACGATGTATTGAATCGGGACGCAATTTGAGTGTTCCATCGTCATTAGGAGGCCCTGAACGTTACAATTCACTATCAGTTTTTCGTCCGATTCGAAAATCTTTGACTCACAGCAGAACGGCCATAAGGTGCCAGAGGCAGCAATAGACTCATGGAGACAAGTCGGCTGGAAGACGATGTATTGAATCGGGACGCAATTTGAGTTATCCATCGTCATTACGTGGCCCTGAAAGTTACAATTCACTATCAGTTTTTCGTCCGATTCGAAAATCTTTGACTCACAGCAGAACGGCCATAAGGTGCCCGAGGCAGCAATAGACCCATGGAGACAAGTCTGCTGGAGGACGATGTATTGAATCGGGACGCAATTTGAGTGATCCATCGTCATTAGGTGGCCCTGAACGTTACAATTCACTAACAGTTTTTCGTCCCATTCGATAATTTAGACTCACAGCATAACGCAAATGGAGACAACTCTGCTGGAGGACGATGTATTGAATCGGGACGTAATTTGAGTGTTCCATCGTCATTAGGAGGCCCTGAACGTTACAATTCACTATCAGTTTTTCGTCCGATTCGAAAATCTTTGACTCACAGCAGAACGGCCATAAGGTGCCCGAGGCAGCAATAGACTCATGGAGACAAGTCGGCTGGAAGACGATGTATTGAATCGGGGCGCAATTTGAGTGATCCATCGTCATTACGTGGCCCTGAAAGTTACAATTCACTATTAGTTTTTCGTCCGATTCGAAAATCTTTGACTCACAGCAGAACGGCCATAAGGTGCCCGAGGCAGCAATAGACCCATGGAGACAAGTCTGCTGGAGGACGATGTATTGAATCGGGACGCAAATTGAGTGATCCATCGTCATTAGGTGGCCCTGAACGTTACAATTCACAAACAGTTTTTCGTCCCATTCGATAATTTAGACTCACAGCATAAAGGACATGGAGACAAGTCGGCTGGAGGACGATGTATTGAATCGGGACGCAATTTGAGTGTTCCATCGTCATTAGGAGGCCCTGAACGTTACAATTCACTATCAGTTTTTCGTCCGATTCGAAAATTTTTGACACAGCAGAACGGCCATAGGGTGCCCGAGGCAGCAATAGACCCATGGCGACAAGTCGGCTGGAGGACGATGTTTTGAATCGGGACGCAATTTGAGTGATCCATCGTCATTAGGTGGCCCTGAAAGTTACAATTCACTATCAGTTCTTCGTCCGATTCGAAAATCTTTGACTCACAGCAGAACGGCCATAAGGTGCCAGACGCAGCAATAGACCCATGGAGACAAGTCTGCTGAAGGACGATGTATTGAATCGGGACGCAATTTGAGTGATCCATCGTCATTAGGTGGCCCTGAACGTTACAATTCACTATCAGTTTTTCGTCCGATTCGAAAATCTTTGACTCCCAGCAGAACGGCCATAAGGTGCCCGAGGCAGCAATAGACCCATGGAGACAAGTCGGCTGGGGGACGATGTATTGAATCGGGACGCAATTTGAGTGATCCATCGTCATTACGTGGCCCTGAAAGTTACAATTCACTATCAGTTTTTCGTCCGATTCGAAAATCTTTGACTCACAGCCGAACGGCTATAAGGTGCCCGAGGCAGCAATAGACCCATGGAGACAAGTCTGCTGGAGGACGATGTATTGAATCGGGACGCAATTTGAGTGATCCATCGTCATTAGGTGGCCCTGAACGTTACAATTCACTAACAGTTTTTAGTCCCATTCGATAATTTAGACTCACAGCATAACGGACATGGAGACAAGTCGGCTGGAGGACGATGTATTGAATCGGGACGCAATTTGAGTGTTCCATCGTCATTAGGAGGCCCTGAACGTTACAATTCACTATCAGTTTTTCGTCCGATTCGAAAATCTTTGGCTCACAGCAGAACGGCCATAAGGTGCCCGAGGCAGCAATAGACTCATGGAGGCAAGTCGGCTGGAAGACGATGTATTGAATCGGGACGCAATTTGAGTGATCCATCGTCATTAGGTGACCCTGAAAGTTACAATTCACTATCAGTTTTTCGTCCGATTCGAAAATCTTTGACTCACAGCAGAACGGCCATAAGGTGCCCGAGGCAGCAAAAGACCCATGGAGACAAGTCTGCTGGAGGACGATGTATTGAATCGGGACGCAATTTGAGTGATCCATCGTCATTAGGTGGCCCTGAACGTTACAATTCACTAACAGTTTTTCGTCCCATTCGATAATTTAGACTCACAGCATAACGGACATGGAGACAAGTCGGCTGGAGGACGATGCATTGAATCGGGACGCAATTTGAGTGTTCCATCGTCATTAGGAGGCCCTGAACGTTACAATTCACTATCAGTTTTTCGTCCGATTAGAAAATTTTTGACACAGCAGAACGGCCATAAGGTGCCCGAGGTAGCAATAGACCATGGAGACAAGTCGGCTGGAGGACGATGTATTGAATCGGGACGCAATTTGAGTGATCCATCGTCATTAGGTGGCCCTGAAAGTTACAATTCACTATCAGTTCTTCGTCCGATTCGAAAATCTTTGACTCACAGCAGAACGGCCATAAGGTGCCCGAGGCAGCAATAGACCCATGGAGACAAGTCGGCTGGAGGACGATGTATTGAATCGGGACGCAATTTGAGTGATCCATCGTCATTACGTGGCCCTGAAAGTTACAATTCAGTATCAGTTTTTCGTCCGATTCGAAAATCTTTGACTCACAGCAGAACGGCCATAAGGTGCCCGAGGCAGCAATAGACCCATGGAGACAAGTCTGCTGGAGGACGATGTATTGAATCGGGACGCAATTTGAGTGATCCATCGTCATTAGGTGGCCCTGAACGTTACAATTCACTAACAGTTTTTCGTCCCATTCGATAATTTAGACTCACAGCATAACGGACATGGAGACAAGTCGGCTGGAGGACGATGTATTGAATCGGGACGCAATTTGAGTGTTCCATCGACATTAGGAGGCCCTGAACGTTACAATTCACTATCAGTTTTTCGTCCGATTCGAAAATCTTTGACTCACAGCAGAACGGCCATAAGGTGCCCGAGGCAGCAATAGACTCATGGAGACAAGTCGGCTGGAAGACGATGTATTGAATCGGGACGCAATTTGAGTGATCCATCGTCATTACATGGCCCTGAAAGTTACAATTCACTATCAGTTTTTCGTCCGATTCGAAAATCTTTGACTCACAGCAGAACGGCCATAAGGTGCCCGAGGCAGCAATAGACCCATGGAGACAAGTCTGCTGGAGGACGATGTATTGAATCGGGACTCAATTTGAGTGATCCATCGTCATTAGGTGGCCCTGAACGTTACAATTCACTAACAGTTTTTCGTCCCATTCGATAATTTAGACTCACAGCATAACGGACATGGAGACAAGTCGGCTGGAGGACGATGTATTGAATCGGGACGCAATTTGAGTGTTCCATCGTCATTAGGAGGCCCTGAACGTTACAATTCACTAACAGTTTTTCGTCCGATTCGAAAATTTTTGACACAGCAGAACGGCCATAAGATGCCCGAGGCAGCAATAGACCCATGGAGACAAGTCTGCTGAAGGACGATATATTGAATCGGGACGCAATTTGAGTGATCCATCGTCATTAGGTGGCCCTGAACGTTACAATTCACTATCAGTTTTTCGTCCGATTCGAAAATCTTTGACTCCCAGCAGAACGGCCATAAGGTGCCCGAGGCAGCAATAGACCCATGGAGACAAGTCGGCTGGAGGACGATGTATTGAATCGGGACGCAATTTGAGTGATCCATTGTCATTACGTGGCCCTGAAAGTTACAATTCACTATCAGTTTTTCGTCCGATTCGAAAATCTTTGACTCACAGCAGAACGGCCATAAGTTGCCCGAGGCAGCAATAGATCATGGAGACAAATCTGCTGGAGGACGATATACTGAATCGGGACGCAATTTGAGTGATCAATCGTCATTAGGTGGCCCTGAACGTTACAATTCACTAACAGTTTTTCGTCCCATTCGATAATTTAGACTCACAGCATAACGGACATGGAGACAAGTCGGCTGGAGGACGATGTATTGAATCGGGACGCAATTTGAGTGTTCCATCGTCATTAGGAGGCCCTGAACGTTACAATTCACTATCAGTTTTTCGTCCGATTCGAAAATCTTTGACTCACAGCAGAACGGCCATAAGGTGCCAGAGGCAGCAATAGACTCATGGAGACAAGTCGGCTGGAAGACGATGTATTGAATCGGGACGCAATTTGAGTGATCCATCGTCATTACGTGGCCCTGAAAGTTACAATTCACTATCAGTTTTTCGTCCGATTCGAAAATCTTTGACTCACAGCAGAACGGCCATAAGGTGCCCGAGGCAGCAATAGACCCATGGAGACAAGTCTGCTGGAGGACGATGTATTGAATCGGGACGCAATTTGAGTGATCCATCGTCATTAGGTGGCCCTGAACGTTACAATTCACTAACAGTTTTTCGTCCCATTCGATAATTTAGACTCACAGCATAACGCAAATGGAGACAACTCGGCTGGAGGACGATGTATTGAATCGGGACGTAATTTGAGTGTTCCATCGTCATTAGGAGGCCCTGAACGTTACAATTCACTATCAGTTTTTCGTCCGATTCGAAAATCTTTGACTCACAGCAGAACGGCCATAAGGTGCCCGAGGCAGCAATAGACTCATGGAGACAAGTCGGCTGGAAGACGATGTATTGAATCGGGGCGCAATTTGAGTGATCCATCGTCATTACGTGGCCCTGAAAGTTACAATTCACTATTAGTTTTTCGTCCGATTCGAAAATCTTTGACTCACAGCAGAACGGCCATAAGGTGCCCGAGGCAGCAATAGACCCATGGAGACAAGTCTGCTGGAGGACGATGTATTGAATCGGGACGCAAATTGAGTGATCCATCGTCATTAGGTGGCCCTGAACGTTACAATTCACAAACAGTTTTTCGTCCCATTCGATAATTTAGACTCACAGCATAAAGGACATGGAGACAAGTCGGCTGGAGGACGATGTATTGAATCGGGACGCAATTTGAGTGTTCCATCGTCATTAGGAGGCCCTGAACGTTACAATTCACTATCAGTTTTTCGTCCGATTCGAAAATTTTTGACACAGCAGAACGGCCATAGGGTGCCCGAGGCAGCAATAGACCCATGGCGACAAGTCGGCTGGAGGACGATGTTTTGAATCGGGACGCAATTTGAGTGATCCATCGTCATTAGGTGGCCCTGAAAGTTACAATTCACTATCAGTTCTTCGTCCGATTCGAAAATCTTTGACTCACAGCAGAACGGCCATAAGGTGCCAGACGCAGCAATAGACCCATGGAGACAAGTCTGCTGAAGGACGATGTATTGAATCGGGACGCAATTTGAGTGATCCATCGTCATTAGGTGGCCCTGAACGTTACAATTCACTATCAGTTTTTCGTCCGATTCGAAAATCTTTGACTCCCAGCAGAACGGCCATAAGGTGCCCGAGGCAGCAATAGACCCATGGAGACAAGTCGGCTGGGGGACGATGTATTGAATCGGGACGCAATTTGAGTGATCCATCGTCATTACGTGGCCCTGAAAGTTACAATTCACTATCAGTTTTTCGTCCGATTCGAAAATCTTTGACTCACAGCCGAACGGCTATAAGGTGCCCGAGGCAGCAATAGACCCATGGAGACAAGTCTGCTGGAGGACGATGTATTGAATCGGGACGCAATTTGAGTGATCCATCGTCATTAGGTGGCCCTGAACGTTACAATTCACTAACAGTTTTCAGTCCCATTCGATAATTTAGACTCACAGCATAACGGACATGGAGACAAGTCGGCTGGAGGACGATGTATTGAATCGGGACGCAATTTGATTGTTCCATCGTCATTAGGAGGCCCTGAACGTTACAATTCACTATCAGTTTTTCGTCCGATTCGAAAATCTTTGGCTCACAGCAGAACGGCCATAAGGTGCCCGAGGCAGCAATAGACTCATGGAGGCAAGTCGGCTGGAAGACGATGTATTGAATCGGGACGCAATTTGAGTGATCCATCGTCATTAGGTGACCCTGAAAGTTACAATTCACTATCAGTTTTTCGTCCGATTCGAAAATCTTTGACTCACAGCAGAACGGCCATAAGGTGCCCGAGGCAGCAAAAGACCCATGGAGACAAGTCTGCTGGAGGACGATGTATTGAATCGGGACTCAATTTGAGTGATCCATCGTCATTAGGTGGCCCTGAACGTTACAATTCACTAACAGTTTTTCGTCCCATTCGATAATTTAGACTCACAGCATAACGGACATGGAGACAAGTCGGCTGGAGGACGATGCATTGAATCGGGACGCAATTTGAGTGTTCCATCGTCATTAGGAGGCCCTGAACGTTACAATTCACTATCAGTTTTTCGTCCGATTAGAAAATTTTTGACACAGCAGAACGGCCATAAGGTGCCCGAGGTAGCAATAGACCATGGAGACAAGTCGGCTGGAGGACGATGTATTGAATCGGGACGCAATTTGAGTGATCCATCGTCATTAGGTGGCCCTGAAAGTTACAATTCACTATCAGTTCTTCGTCCGATTCGAAAATCTTTGACTCACAGCAGAACGGCCATAAGGTGCCCGAGGCAGCAATAGACCCATAGAGACAAGTCTGCTGGAGGACGATGTATTGAATCGGGACGCAATTTGAGTGATCCATCGTCATTAGGTGGCCCTTAACGTTACAATTCACTATCAGTTTTTCGTCCGATTCGAAAATCTTTGACTCACAGCAGAACGGCCATAAGGTGCCCGAGGCAGCAATAGACCCATGGAGACAAGTCTGCTGGAGGACGATGTATTGAATCGGGACGCAATTTGAGTGATCCATCGTCATTAGGTGACCCTGAACGTTACAATTCACTATCAGTTTTTCGTCCGATTCGAAAATCTTTGACTCACAGCAGAACGGCCATAAGGTGCCCGAGGCAGCAATAGACCCATGGAGACAAGTCTGCTGGAAGAGGATGTATTGAATCGGGACGCAATTTGAGTGATCCAATGTCATTAGGTGGCCCTGAACGTTACAATTCACTATCAGTTTTTCGTCCGATTCCAAAATCTTTGACTCACAGCAGAACGGCCATAAGGTGCCCGAGGCAGCAATAGACCCATGAAGACAAGTCGGCTGGAGGACGATGTATTGAATCGGGACGCAATTTGAGTGATTCATCGTCATTAGGTGGCCCTGAATGTTACAATTCCCTATCAGTTATTCGTCCGATTCGAAAATCTTTGACTCACAGCAGAACGACCATAAGGTGCCCGAGGCAGCAATAGACCCATGGAGACAAGTCGGCTGGAGGACGATGTATTGAATCGGGACGCAATTTGAGTGATCCATCGTCATTAGGAGGCCCTGAAAGTTACAATTCCCTATCAGTTTTTCGTCCGATTCGAAAATCTTTGACTCACAGCAGAACGGCCATAAGGTGCCCGAGGCAGCAATAGACCCATGGAGACAAGTCTGCTGGAGGACGATGTATTGAATCGGTACGCAATTTGAGTGATCCATCGTCATTAGGTGGCCCCTGAACGTTACAATTCACTATCAGTTTTTCGTCCCATTCGATAATCTAGACTCACAGCAGAACGGCCATAAGGTGCCAGAGGCAGCAATAGACCCATGGAGACAAGTCGGCTGGAGAACGATGTATTGAATCGGGACGCAATTTGAGTGTTCCATCGTCACTAGGAGGCCCTGAATGTTACAATTCACTACCAGTTTTTCGTTCGATTCGAAAATCTTTACTCACAGCAGAACTGCCATAAGGTGCCCGAGGCAGCAATAGACCCATGGAGACAAGTCTGCCGGAGGACGAAGTATTGAATCGGGACGCAATTTGAGTGATCCATCGTCATTAGGTGGCCCTGAACGTTACAATTCACTATCAGTTTTTCGTCCGATTCGAAAATCTTTGACTCACAGCAGAACGGCCATAAGGTGCCCCAGGCAGCAATAGATCCATGGCGACAAGTCTACTGGAGGACGATGTATTGAATCGGGACGCAATTTGAGTGTTCCATCGTCATTAGGAGGCCCTCAATGTTACAATTAACTATCAGTTTTTCGTCCCATTCGATAATCTAGACTCACAGCGGAATGGCTGTAAGGTGCCCGAGGCAGAAAAAGACCCATGGAGTCCAGTCGGCTGGAGGACGATGTATTGAATCGGGACGCAATTTGTGTGGTCCATCGTCATTAGGTGGCACTGAATGTTACAATTCACTATCATTTTTTCGTCCGATTCGATAATCTTAGACACAGCATATCGGCCATAAGGTGACCGAGGGAGCAATAGACCCATGGAGACAAGTCGGCTGGAAGACGATGTATTGAATCGGGACGCAATTTGAGTGATCCATCGTCATTAGGTGGCCCTGAAAGTTACAATTCACTATCAGTTTTTCGTCCGATTCGAAAATCTTTGACTCACAGCAGAACGGCCATAAGGTGCCCGAGGCAGCAATAGACCCATGGAGACAAGTCTGCTGGAAGAGGATGTATTGAATCGGGACGCAATTTAAGTGATCCATCGTGATTAGGTGGCCCTGAACGTTACAATTCACTATCAGTTTTTCGTGCGATTCCAAAATCTTTGACTCACAGCAGAACGGCCATAAGGTGCCCGAGGCAGCAATAGACCCATGAAGACAAGTCGGCTGGAGGACGATGTATTGAATCGGGACGCAATTTGAGTGATTCATCGTCATTAGGTGGCCCTGAATGTTACAATTCCCTATCAGTTATTCGTCCGATTCGAAAATCTTTGACTCACAGCAGAACGGCCATAAGGTGCCCGAGGCAGCA
The DNA here is from genome assembly GCF_023864275.1 of Schistocerca cancellata. Taxonomy (NCBI): domain Eukaryota; kingdom Metazoa; phylum Arthropoda; class Insecta; order Orthoptera; family Acrididae; genus Schistocerca; species Schistocerca cancellata. Next base: position 3,568,413 of record NW_026047143.1, on the reverse strand, counting down.
ATAGACCCATGGAGTCAAGTCGGCTGGAGGACGATGTATTGAATCGGGACGCAATTTGTGTGGTCCATCGTCATTAGGTGGCACTGAATGTTACAATTCACTATTATTTTTTCGTCCGATTCGAAAATCTTAGACACAGCATATCGGCCATAAGGTGACCGAGGGAGCAATAGACCCATGGAGACAAGTCGGCTGGAAGACGATGTATTGAATCGGGACGCAATTTGAGTGATCCATCGTCATTAGGTGGCCCTGAAAGTTACACTTCACTATCAGTTTTTCGTCCGATTCGAAAATCTTTGACTCACAGCAGAACGGCCATAAGGTGCCCGAGGCAGCAATAGACCCATGGAGACAAGTCTGCTGGAGGACGATGTATTGAATCGGGACGCAATTTGAGTGTTCCATCGTCATTAGGAGGCCCTGAACGTTACAATTCACTATCAGTTTATCGTCCGATTCGAAAATCTTTGACTCACAGAAGAACGGCCATAAGGTGCCCGAGGCAGCAATAGATCCATGGAGACAAGTCTGCTGGAGGACGATGTATTGAATCGGGACGCAATTTGAGTGTTCCATCGTCATTAGGAGGCCCTGAATGTTACAATTAACTATCAGTTTTTCGTCCCATTCGATAATCTAGACTCACAGCAGAACGGCCATAAGGTGCCCGAGGCAGCAATAGACCCATGGAGTCAAGTCGGCTGGAGGACGATGTATTGAATCGGGACGCAATTTGAGTGATCCATCGTCATTAGGTGGCCCTGAAAGTTACAATTCACTATCAGTTTTTCGTCCGATTCGAAAATCTTTGACTCACAGCAGAACGGCCATAAGGTGCCCGAGGTAGAAAAAGACCCGTGGAGTCCAGTCGGCTGGAGGACGATGTATAGAATCGGGACGCAATTTGTGTGGTCCAACGTCATTAGGAGGCCCTGAACGTTACAATTCACTATCAGTTTTTCGTCCGATTCGAAAATCTTTGACTCACAGCTGAACGGCCATAAGGTGCCCGAGGCAGCAATAGACCCATGGAGACAAGTCTGCTGGAAGAGGATGTATTGAATCGGGACGCAATTTGAGTGATCCATCGTCATTAGGTGGCCCTGAACGTTACAATTCACTATCAGTTTTTCGTCCGATTCCAAAATCTTTGACTCACAGCAGAACGGCCGTAAGGTGCCCGAGGCAGCAATAGACCCATGAAGACAAGTCGGCTGGAGGACGATGTATTGAATCGGGACGCAATTTGAGTGATTCATCGTCATTAGGTGGCCCTGAATGTTACAATTCCCTATCAGTTATTCGTCCGATTCGAAAATCTTTGACTCACAGCAGAACGACCATAAGGTGCCCGAGGCAGCAATAGACCCATGGAGACAAGTCGGCTGGAGGACGATGTATTGAATCGGGACGCAATTTGAGTGATCCATCGTCATTAGGTGGCCCTGAAAGTTACAATTCCCTATCAGTTTTTCGTCCGATTCGAAAATCTTTGACTCACAGCAGAACGGCCATAAGGTGCCCGAGGCAGCAATAGACCCATGGAGACAAGTCTGCTGGAGGACGATGTATTGAATCGGTACGCAATTTGAGTGATCCATCGTCATTAGGTGGCCCCTGAACGTTACAATTCACTATCAGTTTTTCGTCCCATTCGATAATCTAGACTCAGCAGAACGGCCATAAGGTGCCAGAGGCAGCAATAGACCCATGGAGACAAGTCGGCTGGAGAACGATGTATTGAATCGGGACGCAATTTGAGTGTTCCATCGTCATTAGGAGGCCCTGAATGTTAAATTAACTTTCAGTTTTTCGTCCCATTCGATAATCTAGACTCACAGCGGAATGGCCGTAAGGTGCCCGAGGCAGAAAAAGACCCATGGAGTCCAGTCGGCTGGAGGACGATGTATTGAATCGGGACGCAATTTGTGTGGTCCATCGTCATTAGGTGGCACTGAATGTTACAATTCACTATCATTTTTTCGTCCGATTCGATAATCTTAGACACAGCATATCGGCCATAAGGTGACCGAGGGAGCAATAGACCCATGGAGACAAGTCGGCTGGAAGACGATGTATTGAATCGGGACGCAATTTGAGTGATCCATCGTCATTAGGTGGCCCTGAAAGTTACAATTCACTATCAGTTTTTCGTCCGATTCGAATATCTTTGACTCACAGCAGAACGGCCATAAGGTGCCCGAGGCAGCAATAGACCCATGGAGACAAGTCTGCTGGAAGAGGATGTATTGAATCGGGACGCAATTTGAGTGATCCATCGTCATTAGGTGGCCCTGAACGTTACAATTCACTATCAGTTTTTCGTGCGATTCCAAAATCTTTGACTCACAGCAGAACGGCCATAAGGTGCCCGAGGCAGCAATAGACCCATGAAGACAAGTCGGCTGGAGGACGATGTATTGAATCGGGACGCAATTTGAGTGATTCATCGTCATTAGGTGGCCCTGAATGTTACAATTCCCTATCAGTTATTCGTCCGATTCGAAAATCTTTGACTCACAGCAGAACGACCATAAGGTGCCCGAGGCAGCAATAGACCCATGGAGACAAGTCGGCTGGAGGACGATGTATGGAATCGGGACGCAATTTGAGTGATCCATCGTCATTAGGTGGCCCTGAACGTTACAATTAACTATCAGTTTTTCGTCCGATTCGAAAATCTTTGACTCACAGCAGAACGGCCATAAGGTGCCCGAGGCAGCAATAGACCCATGGAGACAAGTCTGCTGGAGGACGATGTATAGAATCAGGACGCAATTTGTGTGGTCCATCGTCATTAGGAGGCCCTGAATGTACAATTAACTATCAGTTTTTCGTCCCATTCGATAATCTAGACTCACAGCAGAACGGCCATAAGGTGCCCGAGGCAGCAATAGACCCATGGAGTCAAGTCGGCTGGAGGACGATGTATTGAATCGGGACGCAATTTGTGTTGTCCATCGTCATTAGGTGGCACTGAATGTCACAATTCACTATTATTTTTTCGTCCGATTCGAAAATCTTAGACACAGCATATCGGCCATAAGGTGACCGAGGGAGCAATAGACCCATGGAGACAAGTCGGCTGAAAGACGATGTATTGAATCGGGACGCAATTTGAGTGATCCATCGTCATTAGGTGGCCCTGAAAGTTACACTTCACTATCAGTTTTTCGTCCGATTCGAAAATCTTTGACTCACAGCAGAACGGCCATAAGGTGCCCGAGGCAGCAATAGACCCATGGAGACAAGTCTGCTGGAGGACGATGTATTGAATCGGGACGCAATTTGAGTGTTCCATCATCATTAGGAGGCCCTGAACGTTACAATTCACTATCAGTTTATCGTCCGATCGAAAATCTTTGACTCACAGCAGAACGGCCATAAGGTGCCCGAGGCAGCAATAGATCCATGGAGACAAGTCTGCTGGAGGACGATGTATTGAATCGGGACGCAATTTGAGTGTTCCATCGTCATTAGGAGGCCCTGAATGTTACAATTAACTATCAGTTTTTCGTCCCATTCGATAAACTAGACTCACAGCAGAACGGCCATAAGGTGCCCGAGGCAGCAATAGACCCATGGAGTCAAGTCGGCTGGAGGACGATGTATTGAATCGGGACGCAATTTGAGTGATCCATCGTCATTAGGTGGCCCTGAAAGTAACAATTCACTATCAGTTTTTCGTCCGATTCGAAAATCTTTGACTCACAGCAGAACGGCCATAAGGTGCCCGAGGTAGAAAAAGACCCGTGGAGTCCAGTCGGCTGGAGGACGATGTATAGAATCGGGACGCAATTTGTGTGGTCCAACGTCATTAGGAGGCCCTGAACGTTACAATTCACTATCAGTTTTTCGTCCGATTCGAAAATCTTTGACTCACAGCAGAACGGCCATAAGGTGCCCGAGGCAGCAATAGACCCATGGAGTCAAGTCGGCTGGAGGACGATGTATTGAATCGGGACGCAATTTGTGTGGTCCATCGTCATTAGGTGGCACTGAATGTTACAATTCACTATCATTTTTTCGTCCGATTCGATAATCTTAGACACAGCATATCGGCCATATGGTGACCGAGGGAGCAATAGACCCATGGAGACAAGTCGGCTGGAAGACGATGTATTGAATCGGGACGCAATTTGAGTGATCCATCGTCATTAGGTGGCCCTGAAAGTTACAATTCACTATCAGTTTTTCGTCCGATTCGAAAATCTTTGACTCACAGCAGAACGGCCATAAGGTGCCCGAGGCAGCAATAGACCCATGGAGACAAGTCTGCTGGAGGACGATTTATTGAATCGGGACGCAATTTGAGTGTTCCAACGTCATTAGGAGGCCCTGAACGTTACAATTCACTATCAGTTTTTCGTCCGATTCGAAAATCTTTGACTCACAGCAGAACGGCCATAAGGTGCCCGAGGCAGCAATAGGCACTGAGCAAGATGGCCGCCGAGTAAGTAACGCCAGAAAGCATTTCCAGAAAGTTAAGTGATTTAGACAAGAATATAATTTAGTTTAACGCCGACAACAAATTAAATACGTGCATTAGTGTATCGTTTAGTCTTGCCGTTAAAGGTTTGACTTTTCTTTGCGTATTTTTTCAGAAAACACGAAAAGATCGTAACTTCGCGAAGTCGCGCTTAGGCTTAAATTTTGTAAACGTGTTTGTTTCTTGTTTCACGGTAATTTAACTAGTTTCTCGGTAACAAATAAGTAAACTACCGTAAATAGCGTATAACTTTATTGTTTTAATACAGATTTCAGAAAAACAGCGTAATTTTATATCAGAAACTTGCCTATATACATTTGTTTATAGGCCTAATTCTCGTAACGTTTTTCGAGAATCAAAGTTAAAGTATCTCGTTTAATTGTCCTTTTTTTCATTCCATCGAGTGAAATATATAATAAATAGCGTATACCTTCGTTGTTTTAATACAGATCTCAGAAAAACAGCGGAATTTTATATCAGAAACTTGCTTATATACATTTGTGAATAGGCTTAATTCTTGTAACGTCTTTTTTGATTTTCGGTAATTTAATTGATTTATTCTAGCTAAAGTATTATTTTTGCCATGAGTGAGAAGTGCCTGACTTGCCGTAGAATTGTTAGTTCCGGGGTTTGGTGTGATGGATGCAGTAGTTTTTTTCACTGGGGGGACTGCAGTGGCGTGGGTGTTGGGAAAGTGGATCAGGCTCATCAGTGGTTATGTAGGATTTGCAGCAGAGATAGGAAGATAGTGGAACAGGAGGGGAAAATTGCTGCCCTTCAGGCTGAGCTAGATCAGGCTAGGGAAGATCTGGACAGGTTAAGAAGGGAGAAGGGCAGAGAGAGGTGGGAAGTGGCAACAGGTAGCAGAAGGAACAGGCCTAGAACTAAGTCTGACAGTTTTGTGGTGAATGTCAAAAATAAGTTTGACCTGTTGCTTCAGTTAGAAACTGATGAGCCTCAAGCAGAGGTAGGTGTAGACAGGACACAACAAACTTTCAATAGGAAATTGAAAAAGAATGTAGGAAAGTCATCGAAAAGGAAGAAAGTTTTGTTGTTAGGCAGTTCTCATGCCAGAGGTGTAGGCCAACTTCTGCAGGAGGAATTAGGACCAGAATACCAGGTCACAAATTTTTTCAAACCAAGTGCTAGTCTGGATCAGGTGACAGAGGATTTAGGTTCACTCTGTAAAGGATTTACCAGGGAAGACACCGTGGTTATTGTGGGAGGGCCAGGGAACAGCATCGACAGAGATCCTGGGTACAGTATAGAGTGTGACCTGGTGAAGATTGCGTCGGCATCGAGACACACCAATGTTGAGTTTGTATCTGTCCTGAGACGCCATGACCGGCCTCAATTGGACTCTTCTGTTGGGAGAGTTAATTTGGAGTTGGAACGGCTGCTTGGGTCAGGTGCGGGGGCTCATATTGGTGTGGTTCCTGTTGATTATCTCAGTAGGTGGGACTATACCAGGCATGGCCTACATCTCAACAGGAAAGGGAAGGGGAAACTGGCTGGGGTAATAGCAGGAAATTTAAGGGGGGGAGGCACTGCCATGAATGGTAAAATACCAGTGGTTACAGGTGTTGGAGCAGCATCTTTTTTAGGATAGGTAAGACAGAAAGATGTCAAGTTCTACGAGAGGTCAGGATTGAAACAAATCTTCAGTTTAGGAAAGAAAAACAGCACAATTCTAGCACATTGGATCACCAATCACAGCTGTCAATTATAAATTTTCACCAATCACCAGAAATTTTATCTCCACCAAGTTGTATCTCAGTCCTAGGTAATTGCATTGATGAATTAAAGTCACCCAACCCAGTTGACATAATCTGCCTCTCTGAACACCATGTGACCACTGGTATAGGAACTAGGCCTAAGCACAATGAGAAACTCAGACAGGAGAGTACTGCAAATGTTAGAATAAGGAAAGGTTCTCATAAAAGTATAATTAAAAATAATGTAAGTATATTTCATCAAAATATTGGGAGTTTAAAGAATAAAGTAGATGAGCTTCTGGTTTGTTTAGAAGATTTAGAAGCTGAGAATGAAATAGATATACTATGCCTGTCTGAGCATCACATTGTTACTGATATGGATAAGGTAAATGTAAGTGGTTATAAGCTCTCTGCACATGTAATGAGAGAAAATATGGAGAAAGGAGGAGTTGCCATATATGTCAAAAGTTATCACTGTGCAAAAAGTATAGAAACAAAAAAGTTTTGTGTAGAGAAACATATAGAAGCATGTGCCTGTGAGCTTAAATTAAATAAAGGCACATTTATAATTGTAACTGTATATAGGTCCCCATCAGGAAATTTTCATCTATTTCTGAAAAGTTTGGACTCCTTGTTGTGCTATCTGTCAGACAGGGGGAAGCAAATTATTATTTGTGGGGACTTCAATGTAGATTCTCTGAAAGAGGGTAATAGGAAAAATGACCTTGAAGTATTACTCGGTTCTTTCAATTTGACACCCGTTATTGATTTTCCTACTCGGGTGGTAAAGGATAGCAGCTCACTGATAGATAACTTCTTTGTAGACCAAGATAAGTTTAACCAGATAAATGCTCAGCCTGTTGAGAATGGTCTTTCTGATCATGGTGCACAGCTGGTTACAATATATGACATAGCTCCATTCAGCAATACTAAACAGTCCTCCAAAGTAGTACGTTCAGTCAACGATTTAACAATTGCAAATTTCAGGGAAAGCCTACAGCAGTTAGACTGGGATGAAGTGTACCGTGAACCTGATGCCAATTTAAAATATAATTTATTTCATGACATTTTTGTAAATGCATTTGAAAACTGCTTCCCCAAGAAAATAGTTAAATATACTCGTAAGAAACCTTGTAACAAACCATGGCTTACTAAGGGTATAAAAATATCTTGTAACCGGAAAAGGGAAATGTATCTGACAGCAAGAAAGAGTAGTGACCCAGAAACTATCAAAAATTATAAAAACTACTGTGTTATATTAAGAAAAGTTATTAAAAAATCCAGGAGTATGTGTATCATGTCTGAAATCAGCAACTCTGATAATAAAATTAAAACAATTTGGAATATTATTAAAAGAGAAACAGGTCAACCAAGAGCAGAGGAAGACAGCATTACCATCAAATTGAATGAAAGCTTTACGAACAAAAAGTCAGAAGTTGAAAATATTTTTAATAATCATTTTCTAAATGTTGTGGATATAGTAGGATCCAGGTGTTCATTAGAAGATGCTAGGCTGTTAATGGAAGAGGCCATACCTATGCAATTTGATACAATTGAAATCTCACCCACTTCTCCCTCTGAAATTAAGAAAATAATAAACTTGCTTAAAAGCAAAAACTCACATGGAATTGATGGCATTTCCAGCAAAATACTAAAAGCTTGTTCTCAACAGATAAGTAAGATTCTCAGCCACCTGTGTAATAGCTCTCTGGAACAGGGCATTTTCCCTGATAGACTGAAATATGCTATTGTTATACCTTTGCATAAAAAGGGGGATAGATCTGATGTCAACAATTACCGCCCAATCTCCCTTCTAACAGCTTTATCCAAAATTTTTGAGAAAGTAATGTATTCAAGAGTAGCTTCACATATCTGTAAAAATGAAGTACTAACAAAATGTCAGTTTGGTTTCCAGAAAGGTTTTTCAACAGAAAATGCCATATATGCTTTCACCAGTCAAATTTTGAATGATCTGAATAACCGAAAACCACCCATTGGGATTTTTTGTGATCTCTCAAAGGCTTTTGATTGTGTAAATCATGAAATTCTGCTAGACAAGCTCAAGTATTGTGGCATGAGTGGGACAGTGCACAAATGGTTTAATTCGTACCTAACTGGAAGAGTGCAGAAAGTTGAAATAAGTGGTTCTCGTAACATGCAAAGATCAGCACATTCCTCAAACTGGGGAACTATCAAGAATGGGGTTCCACAAGGGTCAGTCTTGGGTCCTTTGTTGTTCTTATTATATATTAATGACTTGCCATTCTATATTCATGAAGAGGCAAAGTTAGTTCTCTTTGCTGATGATACAAGTATAGTAATCACACCTGAGAAACAAGAATTATCTGATGAAATTGTCAATACTGTCTTTCAGAAAATTACTAAGTGGTTCCTTGTAAACGGACTCTCACTGAATTTTGATAAGACACAGTACATACAGTTCCGTACAGTGAATGGTATGACGCCATTAATAAATATAGACCTTAATCAGAAGCATATAGCTAAGGTAGAATATTCCAAATTTTTAGGTATGTCCATTGATGAGAGATTAAATTGGAAGAAACACATTGATGATCTGCTGAAACGTTTGAGTTCAGCTACTTATGCAATAAGGGTCATTGCAAATTTTGGTGATAAACATCTTAGTAAATTAGCTTACTACGCCTATTTTCACTCATTGCTTTCATATGGCATCATATTTTGGGGTAATTCATCACTGAGGAATAAAGTATTTATTGCACAAAAGCGTGTAATCAGAATAATAGCTGGAGTCCACCCAAGATCATCCTGCAGACATTTATTTAAGGATCTAGGGATATTCACAGTAGCTTCTCAGTATATATACTCTCTTATGAAATTTGTTATCAACAACCAAACCCAATTCAAAAGTAATAGCAGTGTGCATAACTACAATACTAGGAGAAAGGACGATCTTCACTATTCAAGATTAAATCTAACTTTGGCACAGAAAGGGGTGAATTATACTGGCACTAAAGTCTTTGGTCACTTACCAAATAGTATCAAAAGTCTGACAGATAACCAACAAGTATTTAAGAAGAAATTAAAAGAATTTCTGAATGACAACTCCTTCTACTCCATAGAGGAATTTTTAGATATAAATTAAGAAAAAAATTATTAAAAAAATAATAAAAAATAAAAAAATAAATAAATAAAAATAAAAAAACACACAAAAAAATAAAGTTGTTATATTAACTTAAGTATGTTGTTAAATTAACCTAATTATGTCATGTATTGGAAAATTCGACTCGTTCCACATCATTACGAAATATCGTATTCATGATCCATGGAACTAGTATTAATCTAATCTAATCTAATCTAATCTAGACCCATGGAGACAAGTCTGCTGGAGGACGATGTATTGAATCGGGACGCAATTTGAGTGATCCATCGTCATTAGGTGGCTCTGAACGTTACAATTCACTATCAGTTTTTCGTCCCATTCGAAAATCTTTGACTCACAGCAGAACAGCCATAAGGTGCCCGAGGCAGCAATAGACCCATGGAGACAAGTCTGCTGGAGGACGATGTATTGAATCGGGACGCAATTTGAGTGTTCCATCGTCATTAGGAGGCCCTGAACGTTACAATTCACTATCAGTTTTTCGTCCGATTCGAAAATCTTTGACTCACAGCAGAACGACCATAAGGTGCCCGAGGCAGCAATAGACCCATTTAGACAAGTCGGCTGGAGGACGATGTATTGAATCGGGACGCAATTTGAGTGATCCATCGTCATTAGGTGGCCCTGAAAGTTACAATTCCCTATCAGTTTTTCGTCCGATTCGAAAATCTTTGACTCACAGCAGAACGGCCATAAGGTGCCCGAGGCAGCAATAGACCCATGGAGACAAGTCTGCTGGAGGACGATGTATTGAATCGGTACGCAATTTGAGTGATCCATCGTCATTAGGTGGCCCCTGAACGTTACAATTCACTATCAGTTTTTCGTCCCATTCGATAATCTAGACTCACAGCAGAACGGCCATAAGGTGCCCGAGGCAGCAATAGACCCATGGAGACAAGTCGTCTGGAGAACGATGTATTGAATCGGGACGCAATTTGAGTGTTCCATCGTCATTAGGAGGCCCTCAATGTTACAATTAACTATCAGTTTTCCGTCCCATTCGATAGTCTATACTCACGGCAGAACGACCATAAGGTGCCCGAGGCAGCAATAGACCCATGGAGACAAGTCTGCTCTAGGACGAGGTATTGAATCGGGACGCAATTTGAGTGTTCCATCGGCATTAGGAGGCCCTGAATGTTACAATTCACTACCAGTTTTTCGTCCGATTCGAAAATCTTTACTCACAGCAGAACGGCCATAAGGTGCCCGAGGCAGCAATAGACCCATGGAGAAAAGTCTGCCGGAGGACGATGTATTGAATCGGGTCGCAATTTGAGTGATCCATCGTCATTAGGTGGCCCTGAACGTTACAATTCACTATCAGTTTTTCGTCCGATTCGAAAATCTTTGACTCACAGCAGAACGGCCATAAGGTGCCCCAGGCAGCAATAGACCCATGGAGACAAGTCTGCTGGAGGACGATGTATTGAATCGGGACGCAATTTGAGTGTTCCATCGTCATTAGGAGGCCCTGAATGTTACAATTAACTATCAGTTTTTCGTCCCACTCGATAATCTAGACTCACAGCAGAATGGCCGTAAGGTGCCCGAGGCAGAAATAGACCCATGGAGTCCAGTCGGCTGGAGGACGATGTATAGAATCGGGACGCAATTTGTGTGGTCCATCGTCATTAGGAGGCCCTGAATGTACAATTAACTATCAGTTTTTCGTCCCATTCGATAATCTAGACTCACAGCAGAACGGCCATAAGGTGCCCGAGGCAGCAATAGACCCATGGAGTCAAGTCGGCTGGAGGACGATGTATTGAATCGGGACGCAATTTGTGTGGTCCATCGTCATTAGGTGGCACTGAATGTTACAATTCACTATCATTTTTTCGTCCGTTTCGAAAATCTTAGGCACAGCATATCGGCCATAAGGTGACCGAGGGAGCAATAGACCCATGGAGACAAGTCGGCTGGAAGACGATGTATTGAATCGGGACGCAATTTGAGTGATCCATCGTCATTAGGTGGCCCTGAAAGTTACAATTCACTATCAGTTTTTCGTCCGATTCGAAAATCTTTGACTCACAGCAGAACGGCCATAAGGTGCCCGAGGCAGCAATAGACCCATGGAGACAAGTCTGCTGGAGGACGATGTATTGAATCGGGACGCAATTTGAGTGTTCCATCGTCATTAGAAGGCCCTGAACGTTAGAATTCACTATCAGTTTTTCGTCCGATTCGAAAATCTTTGACTCACAGCAGAACGGCCATAAGGTGCCCGAGGCAGCAATAGACCCATGGAGACAAGTCTGCTGGAGGACGATGTATTGAATCGGGACGCAATTTGAGTGTTCCATCGTCATTAGGAGGCCCTGAACGTTACAATTCACTATCAGTTTTTCGTCCGATTCGAAAATCTTTGACTCTGAGCAGAACGGCCGTAAGGTGCCCGAGGCAGCAATCGACTCATTGAGACATGTCGGCTGGAAGACGATGTATTGAATCGGGACGCAATTTGAATTATCCATCGTCATTAGGTGGCCCTGAAAGTTACAATTCACTATCAGTTTTTCGTCCGATTCGAAAATCTTTGACTCACAGCAGAACGGCCATAAGGTGCCCGAGGCAGCAATAGACCCATGGAGACAAGTCTGCTGTAGGACGATGTATTGAATCGGGACGCAATTTGAGTGATCCATCGTCATTAGGTGGCCCTGAACGTTACAATTCACTAACAGTTTTCCGTCCCATTCGATAATTTAGACTCACAGCATAACGGACATGGAGACAAGTCGGCTGGAGGACGATGTATTGAATCGGGACGCAATTTGAGAGTTTCATCGTCATTAGGAGGTCCTGAACGTTACAATTCACTATCAGTTTTTCGTCCGATTCGAAAATCTTTGACTCACAGCAGAACGGCCATAAGGTGCCCGAGGCAGCAATAAACTCATGGAGACAAGTCGGCTGGAGGACGATGTACTGAATCGAGACGCAATTTGAGAGATCCATCGTCATTAGGTGGCCCTGAATGTTACAATTCACTATCAGTTTTTCGTCCGATTCGAAAATCTTTGACTCACAGCAGAACGGCCATAAGGTGCCCGAGGCAGCAATAGACCCATGGAGACAAGTCTGCTGGAGGACGATGTATTGAATCGGGACGCAATTTGAGTGATCCATCGTCATTAGGTGGCCCTGAACGTTACAATTCACTATCAGTTTTTCGTCCGATTCGAAAATCTTTGACTCACAGCAGAACGGCCATAAGGTGCCCCAGGCAGCAATAGACCCATGGAGACAAGTCTGCTGGAGGACGATGATTTGAATCGGGACGCAATTTGAGTGTTCCATCGTCATTAGGAGGCCCTGAATGTTACAATTAACTATCAGTTTTTCGTCCCACTCGATAATCTAGACTCACAGCAGAATGGCCGTAAGGTGCCCGAGGCAGAAATAGACCCATGGAGTCCAGTCGGCTGGAGGACGATGTATAGAATCGGGACGCAATTTGTGTGGTCCATCGTCATTAGGAGGCCCTGAATGTACAATTAACTATCAGTTTTTCGTCCCATTCGATAATCTAGACTCACAGCAGAACGGCCATAAGGTGCCCGAGGCAGCAATAGACCCATGGAGTCAAGTCGGCTGGAGGACGATGTATTGAATCGGGACGCAATTTGTGTGGTCCATCGTCATTAGGTGGCACTGAATGTTACAATTCACTATCATTTTTTCGTCCGGTTCGAAAATCTTAGGCACAGCATATCGGCCATAAGGTGACCGAGGGAGCAATAGACCCATGGAGACAAGTCGGCTGGAAGACGATGTATTGAATCGGGACGCAATTTGAGTGATCCATCGTCATTAGGTGGACCTGAAAGTTACAATTCACTATCAGTTTTTCGTCCGATTCGAAAATCTTTGACTCACAGCAGAACGGCCATAAGGTGCCCGAGGCAGCAATAGACCCATGGAGACAAGTCTGCTGGAGGACGATTTATTGAATCGGGACGCAATTTGAGTGTTCCAACGTCATTAGGAGGCCCTGAACGTTACAATTCACTATCAGTTTTTCGTCCGATTCGAAAATCTTTGACTCACAGCAGAACGGCCATAAGGTGCCCGAGGCAGCAATCGACTCATTGAGACATGTCGGCTGGAAGACGATGTATTGAATCGGGACGCAATTTGAATTATCCATCGTCATTAGGTGGCCCTGAAAGTTTCAATTCACTATCAGTTTTTCGTCCGATTCGAAAATCTTTGACTCACAGCAGAACGGCCATAAGGTGCCCGAGGCAGCAATAGACCCATGGAGACAAGTCTGCTGGAGGACGATGTATTGAATCGGGACGCAATTTGAGTGATCCATCGTCATTAGGTGGCCCTGAACGTTACAATTCACTAACAGTTTTCCGTCCCATTCGATAATTTAGACTCACAGCATAACGGACATGGAGACAAGTCGGCTGGAGGACGATGTATTGAATCGGGACGCAATTTGAGAGTTTCATCGTCATTAGGAGGTCCTGAACGTTACAATTCACTATCAGTTTTTCGTCCGATTCGAAAATCTTTGACTCACAGCAGAACGGCCATAAGGTGCCCGAGGCAGCAATAAACTCATGGAGACAAGTCGGCTGGAGGACGATGTACTGAATCGAGACGCAATTTGAGAGATCCATCGTCATTAGGTGGCCCTGAATGTTACAATTCACTATCAGTTTTTCGTCCGATTCGAAAATCTTTGACTCACAGCAGAACGGCCATAAGGTGCCCGAGGCAGCAATAGACCCATGGAGACAAGTCTGCTGGAGGACGATGTATTGAATCGGGACGCAATTTGAGTGATCCATCGTCATTAGGTGGCTCTGAACGTTACAATTCACTATCAGTTTTTCGTCCCATTCGAAAATCTTTGACTCACAGCAGAACAGCCATAAGGTGCCCGAGGCAGCAACAGACCCATGGAGACAAGTCTGCTGGAGGACGATGAATTGAATCGGGACGCAATTTGAGTGTTCCATCGTCATTAGGAGGCCCTGAACGTTACAATTCACTATCAGTTTTTCGTCCGATTCGAAAATTTTTGACTCACAGCAGAACGACCATAAGGTGCCCGAGGCAGCAATAGACCCATTTAGACAAGTCGGCTGGAGGACGATGTATTGAATCGGGACGCAATTTGAGTGATCCATCGTCATTAGGTGGCCCTGAAAGTTACAATTCCCTATCAGTTTTTCGTCCGATTCGAAAATCTTTGACTCACAGCAGAACGGCCATAAGGTGCCCGAGGCAGCAATAGACCCATGGAGACAAGTCTGCTGGAGGACGATGTATTGAATCGGGACGCAATTTGAGTGATCCATCGTCATTAGGTGGCCCCTGAACGTTACAATTCACTATCAGTTTTTCGTCCCATTCGATAATCTAGACTCACAGCAGAACGGCCATAAGGTGCCCGAGGCAGCAATAGACCCATGGAGACAAGTCGTCTGGAGAACGATGTATTGAATCGGGACGCAATTTGAGTGTTCCATCGTCATTAGGAGGCCCTGAATGTTACAATTAACTATCAGTTTTCCGTCGCATTCGATAGTCTATACTCACGGCAGAACGACCATAAGGTGCCCGAGGCAGCAATAGACCCATGGAGACAAGTCTGCTCTAGGACGAGGTATTGAATCGGGAAGCAATTTGAGTGTTCCATCGGCATTAGGAGGCCCTGAATGTTACAATTCACTACCAGTTTTTCGTCCGATTCGAAAATCTTTACTCACAGCAGAACGGCCATAAGGTGCCCGAGGCAGCAATAGACCCATGGAGAAAAGTCTGCCGGAGGACGATGTATTGAATCGGGTCGCTATTTGAGTGATCCATCGTCATTAGGTGGCCATGAACGTTACAATTCACTATCAGTTTTTCGTCCGATTCGAAAATCTTTGACTCACAGCAGAACGGCCATAAGGTGCCCCAGGCAGCAATAGACCCATGGAGACAAGTCTGCTGGAGTACGATGTATTGAATCGGGACGCAATTTGAGTGTTCCATCGTCATTAGGAGGCCCTGAATGTTACAATTAACAATCAGTTTTTCGTCCCACTCGATAATCTAGACTCACAGCAGAAATAGACCCATGGAGTCCAGTCGGCTGGAGGACGATGTATAGAATCGGGACGCAATTTGTGTGGTCCATCGTCATTAGGAGGCCCTGAATGTACAATTAACTATCAGTTTTTCGTCCCATTCGATAATCTAGACTCACAGCAGAACGGCCATAAGGTGCCCGAGGCAGCAATAGACCCATGGAGTCAAGTCGGCTGGAGGACGATGTATTGAATCGGGACGCAATTTGTGTGGTCCATCGTCATTAGGTGGCACTGAATGTTACAATTCACTATCATTTTTTCGTCCGATTCGAAAATCTTAGGCACAGCATATCGGCCATAAGGTGACCGAGGGAGCAATAGACCCATGGGGACAAGTCGGCTGGAAGACGATGTATTGAATCGGGACGCAATTTGAGTGATCCATCGTCATTAGGTGGCCCTGAAAGTTACAATTCACTATCAGTTTTTCGTCCGATTCGAAAATCTTGGACTCACGGCAGAACGGCCATAAGGTGCCCGAGGCAGCAATAGACCCATGGAGACAAGTCTGCTGGAGGACGATGTATTGAATCGGGACGCAATTTGAGTGTTCCATCGTCATTAGAAGGCCCTGAACGTTAGAATTCACTATCAGTTTTTCGTCCGATTCGAAAATCTTTGACTCACAGCAGAACGGCCATAAGGTGCCCGAGGCAGCAATAGACCCATGGAGACAAGTCTGCTGGAGGACGATGTATTGAATCGGGACGCAATTTGAGTGTTCCATCGTCATTAGGAGGCCCTGAACGTTACAATTCACTATCAGTTTTTCGTCCGATTCGAAAATCTTTGACTCTGAGCAGAACGGCCATAAGGTGCCGGAGGCAGCAATCGACTCATTGAGACATGTCGGCTGGAAGACGATGTATTGAATCGGGACGCAATTTGAATTATCCATCGTCATTAGGTGGCCCTGAAAGTTACAATTCACTATCAGTTTTTCGTCCGATTCGAAAATCTTTGACTCACAGCAGAACGGCCATAAGGTGCCCGAGGCAGCAATAGACCCATGGAGACAAGTCTGCTGGAGGACGATGTATTGAATCGGGACGCAATTTGAGTGATCCATCGTCATTAGGTGGCCCTGAACGTTACAATTCACTAACAGTTTTCCGTCCCATTCGATAATTTAGACTCACAGCATAACGGACATGGAGACAAGTCGGCTGGAGGACGATGTATTGAATCGGGACGCAATTTGAGAGTTTCATCGTCATTAGGAGGTCCTGAACGTTACAATTCACTATCAGTTTTTCGTCCGATTCGAAAATCTTTGACTCACAGCAGAACGGCCATAAGGTGCCCGAGGCAGCAATAAACTCATGGAGACAAGTCGGCTGGAGGACGATGTACTGAATCGAGACGCAATTTGAGAGATCCATCGTCATTAGGTGGCCCTGAATGTTACAATTCACTATCAGTTTTTCGTCCGATTCGAAAATCTTTGACTCACAGCAGAACGGCCATAAGGTGCCCGAGGCAGCAATAGACCCATGGAGACAAGTCTGCTGGAGGACGATGTATTGAATCGGGACGCAATTTGAGTGATCCATCGTCATTAGGTGGCCCTGAACGTTACAATTCACTATCAGTTTTTCGTCCGATTCGAAAATCTTTGACTCACAGCAGAACGGCCATAAGGTGCCCCAGGCAGCAATAGACCCATGGAGACAAGTCTGCTGGAGGACGATGTATTGAATCGGGACGCAATTTGAGTGTTCCATCGTCATTAGGAGGCCCTGAATGTTACAATTAACTATCAGTTTTTCGTCCCACTCGATAATCTAGACTCACAGCAGAATGGCCGTAAGGTGCCCGAGGCAGAAATAGACCCATGGAGTCCAGTCGGCTGGAGGACGATGTATAGAATCGGGACGCAATTTGTGTGGTCCATCGTCATTAGGAGGCCCTGAATGTACAATTAACTATCAGTTTTTCGTCCCATTCGATAATCTAGACTCACAGCATATCGGCCATAAGGTGACCGAGGGAGCAATAGACCCATGGAGACAAGTCGGCTGGAAGACGATGTATTGAATCGGGACGCAATTTGAGTGATCCATCGTCATTAGGTGGCCCTGAAAGTTACAATTCACTATCAGTTTTTCGTCCGATTCGAAAATCTTTGACTCACAGCAGAACGGCCATAAGGTGCCCGAGGCAGCAATAGACCCATGGAGACAAGTCTGCTGGAGGACGATGTATTGAATCGGGACGCAATTTGAGTGTTCCATCGTCATTAGAAGGCCCTGAACGTTACAATTCACTATCAGTTTTTCGTCCGATTCGAAAATCTTTGACTCACAGCAGAACGGCCATAAGGTGCCCGAGGCAGCAATAGACCCATGGAGACAAGTCTGCTGGAGGACGATGTATTGAATCGGGACGCAATTTGAGTGTTCCATCGTCATTAGGAGGCCCTGAACGTTACAATTCACTATCAGTTTTTCGTCCGATTCGAAAATCTTTGACTCTGAGCAGAACGGCCATAAGGTGCCCGAGGCAGCAATCGACTCATTGAGACAAGTCGGCTGGAAGACGATGTATTGAATCGGGACGCAATTTGAGTTATCCATCGTCATTAGGTGGCCCTGAAAGTTACAATTCACTATCAGTTTTTCGTCCGATTCGAAAATCTTTGACTCACAGCAGAACGGCCATAAGGTGCCCGAGGCAGCAATAGACCCATGGAGACAAGTCTGCTGGAGGACGATGTATTGAATCGGGACGCAATTTGAGTGATCCATCGTCATTAGGTGGCCCTGAACGTTACAATTCACTAACAGTTTTCCGTCCCATTCGATAATTTAGACTCACAGCATAACGGACATGGAGACAAGTCTCCTGGAGGACGATGTATTGAAACGGGACGCAATTAGAGTGATCCATCGTCATTAGGTGGCCCTGAACGTTACAATTCACTATCAGTTTTTCGTCCGATTCGAAAATCTTTGACTCACAGCAGAACGGCCATAAGGTGCCCGAGGCAGCAATAGACCCATGGAGACAAGTCTGCTGGAGGAGGATGTATTGAATCGGGACGCAAATTGAGTGATCCATCGTCATTAGGTGGCCCTGAACGTTAGAATTCACTATCAGTTTTTCGTCCGATTCCAAAATCTTTGACTCACAGCAGAACGGCCATAAGGTGACCGAGGCAGCAATAGACCCATGGAGACAAGTCTGCTGGAGGACGAGGTATTGAATCGGGACGCAATTTGAGTGTTCCATCGGCATTAGGAGGCCCTGAACGTTACAATTCACTACCAGTTTTTCGTCCGATTCGAAAATCTTTACTCACAGCAGAACGGCCATAAGGTGCCCGAGGCAGCAATAGACCCATGGAGACAAGTATGCTGGAGGACGATGTATGGAATCGGGACGCAATTTGAGTGATCCATCGTCATTAGGTGGCCCTGAACGTTACAATTCACTATCAGTTTTTCGTCCGATTCGAAAATCTTTGACTCACAGCAGAACGGCCATAAGGTGCCCGAGGCAGCAATATACCCATGGAGACAAGTCTGCTGGAGGACGATGTATAGAATCGAGACGCAATTTGTGTGGTCCATCGTCATTAGGAGGCCCTGAATGTACAATTAACTATCAGTTTTTCGTCCCATTCGATAATCTAGACTCACAGCAGAACGGCCATAAGGTGCCCGAGGCAGCAATAGACCCATGGAGTCAAGTCGGCTGGAGGACGATGTATTGAATCGGGACGCAATTTGTGTGGTCCATCGTCATTAGGTGGCACTGAATGTTACAATTCACTATTATTTTTTCGTCCGATTCGAAAATCTTAGACACAGCATATCGGCCATAAGGTGACCGAGGGAGCAATAGACCCATGGAGACAAGTCGGCTGGAAGACGATGTATTGAATCGGGACGCAATTTGAGTGATCCATCGTCATTAGGTGGCCCTGAAAGTTACACTTCACTATCAGTTTTTCGTCCGATTCGAAAATCTTTGACTCACAGCAGAACGGCCATAAGGTGCCCGAGGCAGCAATAGACCCATGGAGACAAGTCTGCTGGAGGACGATGTATTGAATCGGGACGCAATTTGAGTGTTCCATCGTCATTAGGAGGCCCTGAACGTTACAATTCACTATCAGTTTTTCGTCCGATTCGAAAATCTTTGACTCACAGCAGAACGGCCATAAGGTGCCCGAGGCAGCAATAGACCCATGGAGACAAGTCTGCTGGAGGACGATGTATTGAATCGGGACGCAATTTGAGTGTTCCATCGTCATTAGGAGGCCCTGAACGTTACAATTCACTATCAGTTTTTCGTCCGATTCGAAAATCTTTGACTCTGAGCAGAACGGCCATAAGGTGCCCGAGGCAGCAATCGACTCATTGAGACAAGTCGGCTGGAAGACGATGTATTGAATCGGGACGCAATTTGAGTTATCCATCGTCATTAGGTGGCCCTGAAAGTTACAATTCACTATCAGTTTTTCGTCCGATTCGAAAATCTTTGACTCACAGCAGAACGGCCATAAGGTGCCCGAGGCAGCAATAGACCCATGGAGACAAGTCTGCTGGAGGACGATGTATTGAATCGGGACGCAATTTGAGTGATCCATCGTCATTAGGTGGCCCTGAACGTTACAATTCACTAACAGTTTTCCGTCCCATTCGATAATTTAGACTCACAGCATAACGGACATGGAGACAAGTCGGCTGGAGGACGATGTATTGAATCGGGACGCAATTTGAGTGTTCCATCGTCATTAGGAGGCCCTGAACGTTACAATTCACTATCAGTTTCTCGTCCGATTCGAAAATCTTTGACTCACAGCAGAACGGCCATAAGGTGCCCCAGGCAGCAATAGACCCATGGAGACAAGTCTGCTGGAGGACGATGTATTGAATCGGGACGCAATTTGAGTGTTCCATCGTCATTAGGAGGCCCTGAATGTTACAATTAACTATCAGTTTTTCGTCCCATTCGATAATCTAGACTCACAGCAGAATGGCCGTAAGGTGCCCGAGGCAGAAATAGACCCATGGAGTCCAGTCGGCTGGAGGACGATGTATAGAATCGGGACGCAATTTGTGTGGTCCATCGTCATTAGGAGGCCCTGAATGTACAATTAACTATCAGTTTTTCGTCCCATTCGATAATCTAGACTCACAGCAGAACGGCCATAAGGTGCCCGAGGCAGCAATAGACCCATGGAGTCAAGTCGGCTGGAGGACGATGTATTGAATCGGGACGCAATTTGTGTGGTCCATCGTCATTAGGTGGCACTGAATGTTACATTTCACTATCAGTTTTTCGTCCGATTCGAAAATCTTAGACACAGCATATCGGCCATAAGGTGACCGAGGGAGCAATAGACCCATGGAGACAAGTCGGCTGGAAGACGCTGTATTGAATCGGGACGCAATTTGAGTGATCCATCGTCATTAGGTGGCCCTGAAAGTTACAATTCACTATCAGTTTTTCGTCCGATTCGAAAATCTTTGACTCACAGCAGAACGGCCATAAGGTGCCCGAGGCAGCAATAGACCCATGGAGACAAGTCTGCTGGAGGACGATGTATTGAATCGGGACGCAATTTGAGTGTTCCATCGTCATTAGGAGGCCCTGAACGTTACAATTCACTATCAGTTTTTCGTCCGATTCGAAAATCTTTGACTCTGAGCAGAACGGCCATAAGGTGCCCGAGGCAGCAATCGACTCATTGAGACAAGTCGGCTGGAAGACGATGTATTGAATCGGGACGCAATTTGAGTTATCCATCGTCATTAGGTGGCCCTGAAAGTTACAATTCACTATCAGTTTTTCGTCCGATTCGAAAATCTTTGACTCACAGCAGAACGGCCATAAGGTGCCCGAGGCAGCAATAGACCCATGGAGACAAGTCTGCTGGAGGACGATGTATTGAATCGGGACGCAATTTGAGTGATCCATCGTCATTAGGTGGCCCTGAACGTTACAATTCACTAACAGTTTTCCGTCCCATTCGATAATTTAGACTCACAGCATAACGGACATGGAGACAAGTCGGCTGGAGGACGATGTATTGAATCGGGACGCAATTTGAGTGTTCCATCGTCATTAGGAGGCCCTGAACGTTACAATTCACTATCAGTTTCTCGTCCGATTCGAAAATCTTTGACTCACAGCAGAACGGCCATAAGGTGCCCCAGGCAGCAATAGACCCATGGAGACAAGTCTGCTGGAGGACGATGTATTGAATCGGGACGCAATTTGAGTGTTCCATCGTCATTAGGAGGCCCTGAATGTTACAATTAACTATCAGTTTTTCGTCCCATTCGATAATCTAGACTCACAGCAGAATGGCCGTAAGGTGCCCGAGGCAGAAATAGACCCATGGAGTCCAGTCGGCTGGAGGACGATGTATAGAATCGGGACGCAATTTGTGTGGTCCATCGTCATTAGGAGGCCCTGAATGTACAATTAACTATCAGTTTTTCGTCCCATTCGATAATCTAGACTCACAGCAGAACGGCCATAAGGTGCCCGAGGCAGCAATAGACCCATGGAGTCAAGTCGGCTGGAGGACGATGTATTGAATCGGGACGCAATTTGTGTGGTCCATCGTCATTAGGTGGCACTGAATGTTACATTTCACTATCAGTTTTTCGTCCGATTCGAAAATCTTAGACACAGCATATCGGCCATAAGGTGACCGAGGGAGCAATAGACCCATGGAGACAAGTCGGCTGGAAGACGCTGTATTGAATCGGGACGCAATTTGAGTGATCCATCGTCATTAGGTGGCCCTGAAAGTTACAATTCACTATCAGTTTTTCGTCCGATTCGAAAATCTTTGACTCACAGCAGAACGGCCATAAGGTGCCCGAGGCAGCAATAGACCCATGGAGACAAGTCTGCTGGAGGACGATGTATTGAATCGGGACGCAATTTGAGTGTTCCATCGTCATTAGGAGGCCCTGAACGTTACAATTCACTATCAGTTTTTCGTCCGATTCGAAAATCTTTGACTCTGAGCAGAACGGCCATAAGGTGCCCGAGGCAGCAATCGACTCATTGAGACAAGTCGGCTGGAAGACGATGTATTGAATCGGGACGCAATTTGAGTTATCCATCGTCATTAGGTGGCCCTGAAAGTTACAATTCACTATCAGTTTTTCGTCCGATTCGAAAATCTTTGACTCACAGCAGAACGGCCATAAGGTGCCCGAGGCAGCAATAGACCCATGGAGACAAGTCTGCTGGAGGACGATGTATTGAATCGGGACGCAATTTGAGTGATCCATCGTCATTAGGTGGCCCTGAACGTTACAATTCACTAACAGTTTCCCGTCCCATTCGATAATTTAGACTCACAGCATAACGGACATGGAGACAAGTCTGCTGGAGGACGATGTATTGAATCGGGACGCAATTAGAGTGATCCATCGTCATTAGGTGGCCCTGAACGTTACAATTCACTATCAGTTTTTCGTCCGATTCGAAAATCTCTGACTCACAGCAGAACGGCCATAAGGTGCCCGAGGCAGCAATAGACCCATGGAGACAAGTCTGCTGGAGGACGATGTATTGAATCGGGACGCAATTTGAGTGATCCATCGTCATTAGGTGGCCCTGAACGTTAGAATTCACTATCAGTTTTTCGTCCGATTCCAAAATCTTTGACTCACAGCAGAACGGCCATAAGGTGCCCGAGGCAGCAATAGACCCATGGAGACAAGTCTGCTGGAGGACGAGGTATTGAATCGGGACGCAATTTGAGTGTTCCATCGGCATTAGGAGGCCCTGAACGTTACAATTCACTACCAGTTTTTCGTCCGATTCGAAAATCTTTACTCACAGCAGAACGGCCATAAGGTGCCCGAGGCAGCAATAGACCCATGGAGACAAGTCTGCTGGAGGACGATGTATGGAATCGGGACGCAATTTGAGTGATCCATCGTCATTAGGTGGCCCTGAACGTTACAATTCACTATCAGTTTTTCGTCCGATTCGAAAATCTTTGACTCACAGCAGAACGGCCATAAGGTGCCCGAGGCAGCAATAGACCCATGGAGACAAGTCTGCTGGAGGACGATGTATAGAATCGGGACGCAATTTGTGTGGTCCATAGTCATTAGGAGGCCCTGAATGTACAATTAACTATCAGTTTTTCGACCCATTCGATAATCTAGACTCACAGGAGAACGGCCATAAGGTGCCCGAGGCAGCAATATACCCATGGTGTCAAGCCGGCTGGAGGACGATGTATTGAATCGGGACGCAATTTGTGTGGCCCATCGTCATTAGGTGGCACTGAATGTTACAATTCACTATTATTTTTTCGTCCGATTCGAAAATCTTAGACACAGCATATCGGCCATAAGGTGACCGAGGGAGCAATAGACCCATGGAGACAAGTCGGCTGGAAGACGATGTATTGAATCGGGACGCAATTTGAGTGATCCATCGTCATTAGGTGGCCCTGAAAGTTACTATTCACTATCAGTTTTTCGTCCGATTCGAAAATCTTTGACTCACAGCAGAACGGCCATAAGGTGCCCGAGGCAGCAATAGACCCATGGAGACAAGTCTGCTGGAGGACGATGTATTGAATCGGGACGCAATTTGAGTGTTCCATCGTCATTAGGAGGCCCTGAACGTTACAATTCACTATCAGTTTTTCGTCCGATTCGAAAATCTTTGACTCTGAGCAGAACGGCCATAAGGTGCCCGAGGCAGCAATCGACTCATTGAGACAAGTCGGCTGGAAGACGATGTATTGAATCGGGACGCAATTTGAGTTATCCATCGTCATTGGGTGGCCCTGAAAGTTACAATTCACTATCAGTTTTTCGTCCGATTCGAAAATCTTTGACTCACAGCAGAACGGCCATAAGGTGCCCGAGGCAGCAATAGACCCATGGAGACAAGTCTGCTGGAGGACGATGTATTGAATCGGGACGCAATTTGAGTGATCCATCGTCATTAGGTGGCCCTGAACGTTACAATTCACTAACAGTTTTCCGTCCCATTCGATAATTTAGACTCACAGCATAACGGACATGGAGACAAGTCGGCTGGAGGACGATGTATTGAATCGGGACGCAATTTGAGTGTTCCATCGTCATTAGGAGGCCCTGAACGTTACAATTCACTATCAGTTTTTCGTCCGATTCGAAAATCTTTGACTCACAGCAGAACGGCTATAAGGTGCCCGAGGCAGCAATAGACCAATGGAGACAAGTCGGCTGGAGGACGATGTATTGAATCGGGACGCAATTTGAGTGATCCGTCGTCATTAGGTGGCCCTGAACGTTAGAATTCACTATCAGTTTTTCGTCCGATTCTAAAATCTTTGACTCACAGCAGAACGGCCATAAGGTGCCCGAGGCAGCAATAGACCCATGGAGACAAGTCTGCTGGAGGACGAGGTATTGAATCGGGACGCAATTTGAGTGATCCATCGTCATTAGGTGGCCCTGAACGTTACAATTCACTAACAGTTTTCCGTCCCATTCGATAATTTAGACTCACAGCATAACGGACATGGAGGCAAGTCGGCTGGAGGACGATGTATTGAATCGGGACGCAATTTGAGAGTTTCATCGTCATTAGGAGGCCCTGAACGTTACAATTCACTATCAGTTTTTCGTCCGATTCGAAAATCTTTGACTCACAGCAGAACGACCATAAGGTGCCCGAGGCAGCAATAGACCCATGGAGACAAGTCTGCTGGAGGACGATGTAATGAATCGGTACGCAATTTGAGTGATCCATCGTCATTAGGTGGCCCCTGAACGTTACAATTCACTATCAGTTTTTCGTCCCATTCGATAATCTAGACTCACAGCAGAACGGCCATAAGGTGCCCGAGGCAGCAATAGACCCATGGAGCCAAGTCGGCTGGAGAACGATGTATTGAATCGGGACGCAATTTGAGTGTTCCATCGTCATTAGGAGGCCCTGAATGTTACAATTAACTATCAGTTTTCCGTCCCATTCGATAATCTATACTCACGGCAGAACGACCATAAGGTGCCCGAGGCAGCAATAGACCCATGGAGACAAGTCTGCTCTAGGACGAGGTATTGAATCGGGACGCAATTTGAGTGTTCCATCGGCATTAGGAGGCCCTGAATGTTACAATTCACTACCAGTTTTTCGTCCGATTCGAAAATCTTTACTCACAGCAGAACGGCCATAATGTGCCCGAGGCAGCAATAGACCCATGGAGACAAGTCTGCCGGAGGAGGATGTATTGAATCGGGACGCAATTTGAGTGATCCGTCGTCATTAGGTGGCCTTGAACGTTAGAATTCACTATCAGTTTTTCGTCCGATTCCAAAATCTTTGACTCACAGCAGAACGGCCATAAGGTGCCCGAGGCAGCAATAGACCCATGGAGACAAGTCTGCTGGAGGACGAGGTATTGAATCGGGACGCAATTTGAGTGATCCATCGTCATTAGGTGGCCCTGAACGTTACAATTCACTAACAGTTTTCCGTCCCATTCGATAATTTAGACTCACAGCATAACGGACATGGAGACAAGTCGGCTGGAGGACGATGTATTGAATCGGGATGCAATTTGAGAGTTTCATCGTCATTAGGAGGCCCTGAACGTTACAATTCACTATCAGTTTTTCGTCCGATTCGAAAATCTTTGACTCACAGCAGAACGGCCATAAGGTGCCCGATGCAGCAATAAACTCATGGAGACAAGTCGCCTGGAGGACGATGTACTGAATCGAGACGCAATTTGAGAGATCCATCGTCATTAGGTGGCCCTGAATGTTACAATTCACTACCGGTATTTCGTCCGATTCGAAAATCTTTGACTCACAGAAGAACGGCCATAAGGTGCCCGAGGCAGCAATAGACCCATGGAGACAAGTCTGCTGGAGGACGATGTATTGAATCGGGACGCAATTTGAGTGATCCATCGTCATTAGGTGGCTCTGAACGTTACAATTCACTATCAGTTTTTCGTCCCATTCGATAATCTAGACTCACAGCAGAACGGCCATAAGGTGCCCGAGGCAGCAATAGACCCATGGAGCCAAGTCGGCTGGAGGACGATGTATAGAATCGGGACGCAATTTGAGTGTTCCATCGTCATTAGGAGGCCCTGAATGTTACAATTAACTATCAGTTTTCCGTCCCATTCGATAATCTACACTCACGGCAGAACGACCATAAGGTGCCCGAGGCAGCAATAGACCCATGGAGACAAGTCTGCTCTAGGACGAGGTATTGAATCGGGACGCAATTTGAGTGTTCCATCGGCATTAGGAGGCCCTGAATGTTACAATTCACTACCAGTTTTTCGTCCGATTCGAAAATCTTTACTCACAGCAGAACGGCCATAAGGTGCCCGAGGCAGCAATAGACCCATGGAGACAAGTCTGCCGGAGGACGATGTATTGAATCGGGACGCAATTTGAGTGATCCATCGTCATTAGGTTGCCCTGAATGTTACAATTAACTATCAGTTTTTCGTCCCATTCGATTATCTAGACTCACAGCAGAATGGCCGTAAGGTGCTCGAGGCAGAAATAGACCCATGGAGTCCAGTCGGCTGGAGGACGATGTATAGAATCGGGACGCAATTTGTGTGGACCATCGTCATTAGGAGGCCCTGAATGTACAATTAACTATCAGTTTTTCGTCCCATTCGATAATCTAGACTCACAGCAGAACGGCCATAAGGTGCCCGAGGCAGCAATAGACCCATGGAGTCAAGTCGGCTGGAGGACGATGTATTGAATCGGGACGCAATTTGTGTGGTCCATCGTCATTAGGTGGCACTGAATGTTACAATTCACTATCATTTTTTCGTCCGATTTGAAAATCTTAGACACAGCATATCGGCCATAAGGTGACCGAGGGGGCAATAGACCCATGGACACAAGTCGGCTGGAGGACGATGTATTGAATCGGGACGCAATTTGAGTGTTCCATCGTCATTAGGAGGCCCTGAACGTTACAATTCACTATCAGTTTTTCGTCCGATTCGAAAATCTTTGACTCTGAGCAGAACGGCCATAAGGTGCCCGAGGCAGCAATCGACTCATTGAGACAAGTCGGCTGGAAGACGATGTATTGAATCGGGACGCAATTTGAGTGATCCATCGTCATTAGGTGGCCCTAAACGTTACAATTCACTAACAGTTTTCCGTCCCATTCGATAATTTAGACTCACAGCATAACGGACATGGAGACAAGTCGGCTGGAGGACGATGTATTGAATCGGGACGCAATTTGAGTGTTCCATCGTCATTAGGAGGCCATGAACGTTACAATTCACTATCAGTTTTTCGTCCGATTCTAAAATCTTTGACTCACAGCAGAACGGCCATAACGTGCCCGAGGCAGCAATAGACCCATGGAGACAAGTCTGCTGGAGGACGAGGTATTGAATCGGGACGCAATTTGAGTGATCCATCGTCATTAGGTGGCCCTGAACGTTACAATTCACTAACAGTTTTCCGTCCCATTCGATAATTTAGACTCACAGCATAACGGACATGGAGACAAGTCGGCTGGAGGACGATGTATTGAATTGGGACGCAATTTGAGAGTTTCATCGTCATTAGGAGGCCCTGAACGTTACAATTCACTATCAGTTTTTCGTCCGACTCGAAAATCTTTGACTCACAGCAGAACGGCCATAAGGTGCCCGAGGCAGCAATAAACTCATGGAGACAAGTCGGCTGGAGGACGATGTACTGAATCGAGACGCAATTTGAGAGATCCATCGTCATTAGGTGGCCCTGAATGTTACAATTCACTACCGGTATTTCGTCCGATTCGAAAATCTTTGACTCACAGCAGAACGGCCATAAGGTGCCCGAGGCAGCAATAGACCCATGGAGACAAGTCTGCTGGAGGACGATGTATTGAATCGGGACGCAATTTGAGTGATCCATCGTCATTAGGTGGCTCTGAACGTTACAATTCACTATCAGTTTTTCGTCCCATTCGAAAATCTTTGACTCACAGCAGAACAGCCATAAGGTGCCCGAGGCAGCAATAGACCCATATAGACAAGTCTGCTGGAGGACGATGTATTGAATCGGGACGCAATTTGAGTGTTCCATCGTCATTAGGAGGCCCTGAACGTTACAATTCACTATCAGTTTTTCGTCCGATTCGAAAATCTTTGACTCACAGCAGAACGACCATAAGGTGCCCGATGCAGCAATAGACCCATGGAGACAAGTCGGCTGGAGGACGATGTATTGAATCGGGACGCAATTTGAGTGATCCATCGTCATTAGGTGGCCCTGAAAGTTACAATTCACTACCGGTATTTCGTCCGATTCGAAAATCTTTGACTCACAGAAGAACGGCCATAAGGTGCCCGAGGCAGCAATAGACCCATGGAGACAAGTCTGCTGGAGGACGATGTATTGAATCGGGACGCAATTTGAGTGATCCATCGTCATTAGGTGGCTCTGAACGTTACAATTCACTATCAGTTTTTCGTCCCATTCGATAATCAAGACTCACAGCAGAACGGCCATAAGGTGCCCGAGGCAGCAATAGACCCATGGAGCCAAGTCGGCTGGAGAACGATGTATTGAATCGGGACGCAATTTGAGTGTTCCATCGTCATTAGGAGCACTGAATGTTACAATTAACTATCAGTTTTCCGTCCCATTCGATAATCTATACTCACGGCAGAACGACCATAAGG
Source organism: Schistocerca cancellata (assembly GCF_023864275.1). NCBI lineage: Eukaryota > Metazoa > Arthropoda > Insecta > Orthoptera > Acrididae > Schistocerca > Schistocerca cancellata. The sequence goes on along the minus strand of NW_026047143.1, from coordinate 3,539,300 downwards.
TGCCCGAGGCAGCAATAGACCCATGGAGACAAGTCTGCTCTAGGACGAGGTATTGAATCGGGACGCAATTTGAGTGTTCCATCGGCATTAGGAGGCCCTGAATGTTACAATTCACTACCAGTTTTTCGTCCGATTCGAAAATCTTTACTCACAGCAGAACGGCCATAAGGTGCCCGAGGCAGCAATAGACCCATGGAGACAAGTCTGCCGGAGGACGATGTATTGAATCGGGACGCAATTTGAGTGATCCATCGTCATTAGGTTGCCCTGAATGTTACAATTAACTATCAGTTTTTCGTCCCATTCGATAATCTAGACTCACAGCAGAATGGCCGTAAGGTGCTCGAGGCAGAAATAGACCCATGGAGTCCAGTCGGCTGGAGGACGATGTATAGAATCGGGACGCAATTTGTGTGGACCATCGTCATTAGGAGGCCCTGAATGTACAATTAACTATCAGTTTTTCGTCCCATTCGATAATCTAGACTCACAGCAGAACGGCCATAAGGTGCCCGAGGCAGCAAAAGACCCATGGAGTCAAGTCGGCTGGAGGACGATGTATTGAATCGGGACGCAATTTGTGTGGTCCATCGTCATTAGGTGGCACTGAATGTTACAATTCACTATCAGTTTTTCGTCCGATTCGAAAATCTTTGCCTCTGAGCAGAACGGCCATAAGGTGCCCGAGGCAGCAATCGACTCATTGAGACAAGTCGGCTGGAAGACGATGGATTGAATCGGGACGCAATTTGAGTGATCCATCGTCATTAGGTGGCCCTGAACTTTACAATTCACTAACAGTTTTCCGTCCCATTCGATAATTTAGACTCACAGCATAACGGACATGGAGACAAGTCGGCTGGAGGACGATGTATTGAATCGGGACGCAATTTGAGTGTTCCATCGTCATTAGGAGGCCCTGAACGTTACAATTCACTATCAGTTTTTCGTCCGATTCGAAAATCTTTGACTCACAGCAGAACGGGCCATAACGTGCCCGAGGCAGCAATAGACCCATGGAGACAAGTCTGCTGGAGGACGATGTATTGAATCGGGACGCAATTTGAGTGTTCCATCGTCATTAGGAGTCCTTGAACGTTACAATTCACTATCAGTTTTTCGTGCGATTCGAAAATCTTTGACTCACAGCAGAACGGCCATAAGGTGCCCGAGGCAGCAATAGACCCATAAAGACAAGTCGGCTGGAGGACGATGTATTGAATCGGGACGCAATTTGAGTGATCCATCGTCATTACGTGGCCCTGAATGTTACAATTCACTATCAGTTTTTCGTCAGATTCGAAAAACTTTGACTCACAGCAGAACAGCCATAAGGTGCCCGAGGCAGCAATAGACCCATGGAGACAAGTCTGCTGGAGGACGATGTATTGAATCGGGACGCAATTTGAGTGATCCATCGTCATTAGGTGGCCCTGAACGTTACAATTCACTATCAGTTTTTCGTCCGATTCGAAAATCTTTGACTCACAGCAGAACGGCCATAAGGTGCCCGAGGCAGCAATAGACCCATGGAGACAAGTCTGCTGGAGGACGATGTATTGAATCGGGACGCAATTTGAGTGTTCCATCGTCATTAGGAGGCCCTTAACGTTACAATTCGCTATCAGTTTTTCGTCCGATTCGAAAATCTTTGACTCACAGCTCAACGGCCATAAGGTGCCCGAGGCAGCAATAGACTCATGGAGACAAGTCGGCTGGAAGACGATGTATTCAATCGGGACGCAATTTGAGTTATCCATCGTCATTAGGTGGCCCTGAAAGTTACAATTCACTATCAGTTTTTCGTCCGATTCGAAAAACTTTGACTCACAGCAGAACGGCCATAAGGTGCCCGAGGCAGCAATAGACCCATGGAGACAAGTCTGCTGGAGGACGATGTATTGAATCGGGACGCAATTTGAGTGATCCACCGGCATTAGGTGGCCCTGAACGTTACAATTCACTATCAGTTTTTCGTCCGATTCGAAAATCTTTGACTCACAGCAGTATGGCCATAAGGTGCCCGAGGCAGCAATAGACCCATGGAGACAAGTCGGCTGGGGGACGATGTATTGAATCGGGACGCAATTTGAGTGTTCCATCGTCATTAGGAGGCCCTGAACGTTACAATTCACTATCAGTTTTTCGTCCGATTCGAAAATCTTTGACTCACAGCAGAACGGCCTTAAGGTGCCCGAGGCGGCAATAGACCCATGGAGACAAGTCTGCTGGAGGACGATGTATTGAATCGGGACGCAATTTGAGTGTTCCATCGTCATTAGGAGGCCCTGAACGTTACAATTCACTATCAGTTTTTCGTCCGATTCGAAAATCTTTGACTCTGAGCAGAACGGCCATAAGGTGCCCAAGGCAGCAATCGACTCATTGAGACAAGTCGGCTGGAAGACGATGTATCGAATCGGGACGCAATTTGAGTTATCCATCGTCATTAGGTGGCCCTGAAAGTTACAATTCACTATCAGTTTTTCGTCCGATTCGAAAATCTTTGACTCACAGCAGAACGGCCATAAGGTGCCCGAGGCAGCAATAGACCCATGGAGACAAGTCTGCTGGAGGACGATGTATTGAATCGGGACGCAATTTGAGTGATCCATCGTCATTAGGTGGCCCTGAACGTTACAATTCACTAACAGTTTTCCGTCCCATTCGATAATTTAGACTCACAGCATAACGGACATGGAGACAAGTCGGCTGGAGGACGATGTATTGAATCGGGACGCAATTTGAGTGTTCCATCGTCATTAGGAGGCCCTGAACGTTACAATTCACTATCAGTTTTTCGTCCGATTCGAAAATCTTTGACTCACAGCAGAACGGCCATAAGGTGCCCGAGGCAGCAATAGACCCATGGAGACAAGTCTGCTGGAGGACGATGTATTGAATCGGGACGCAATTTGAGTGTTCCATCGTCATTACGAGGCCCTGAATGTCACAATTAACTATCAGTTTTTCGTCCCATTCGATAATCTAGACTCACAGCAGAATTGCCATAAGGTGCCCGAGGCAGAAATAGACCCATGGAGTCCAGTCGGCTGGAGGACGATGTATTGAATCGGGACGCAATTTGTGTGGTCCATTGTCATTAGGAGGCGCTGAATGTTACAATTAACTATCAGTTTTTCGTCCCATTCGATAATCTAGACTGACAGCAGAACGGCCATAAGGTGCCCGAGGCAGCAATAGACCCATGGAGACAAGTCTGCTGGAGGACGATGTATTGAATCGGGACGCAATTTGAGTGTTCCATCGTCATTAGGAGGCCCTGAACGTTACAATTCACTATCAGTTTTTCGTCCGATTCGAAAATCTTTGACTCACAGCAGAACGGCCATAACGTGCCCGAGGCAGCAATAGACCCATGGAGACAAGTCTGCTGGAGGACGATGTATTGAATCGGGACGCAATTTGAGTGTTCCATCGTCATTAGGAGTCCTTGAACGTTACAAATCACTATCAGTTTTTCGTGCGATTCGAAAATCTTTGACTCACAGCTGAACGGCCATAAGGTGCCCGAGGCAGCAATAGACCCATGGAGACAAGTCTGCTGGAGGACGATTTATTGAATCGGGACGCAATTTGAGTGATCCATCGTCATTAGGTGGCCCTGAACGTTACAAATGACTAACAGTTTTTCGTCCCATTCGATAATTTAGACTCACAGCATAACGGACATGGAGACAAGTCGGCTGGAGGACGATGTATTCAATCGGGACGCAATTTGAGTTATCCTTCGTCATTAGGTGGCCCTGAAAGTTACAATTCACTATCAGTTTTTCGTCCGATTCGAAAAACTTTGACTCACAGCAGAACGGCCATAAGGTGCCCGAGGCAGCAATAGACCCATGGAGACAAGTCTGCTGGAGGACGATGTATTGAATCGGGACGCAATTTGAGTGATCCATCGTCATTAGGTGGCCCTGAACGTTACAAATGACTAACAGTTTTTCGTCCCATTCGATAATTTAGACTCACAGCATAACGGACATGGAGACAAGTCGGCTGGAGGACGATGTATTAATCGGGACGCAATTTGAGTGTTCCATCGTTATTAGGACGCCCTGAACGTTACAATTCACTATCAGTTTTTCGTCCGATTCGAAAATCTTTGACACAGAAGAACGGCCATAAGGTGCCCAAGGCAGCAATAGACCCATGGAGACAAGTCGGCTGGAGGACGATGTACTGAATCGAGACGCAATTTGAGAGATCCATCGTCATTAGGTGGCCCTGAATGTTACAATTCACTATCAGTTTTTCGTCAGATTCGAAAATCTTTGACTCACAGCAGAACGGCCGTAAGGTGCCCGAGGCAGCAATAGACCCATGGAGACAAGTCTGCTGGAGAACGATGTATTGAATCGGGACGCAATTTGAGTGATCCATCGTCATTAGGTGGCCCTGAACGTTACAAATGACTAACAGTTTTTCGTCCCATTCGATAATTTAGACTCACAGCATAACGGACATGGAGACAAGTCGGCTGGAGGACGATGTATTCAATCGGGACGCAATTTGAGTTATCCATCGTCATTAGGTGGCCCTGAAAGTTACAATTCACTATCAGTTTTTTGTCCGATTCGAAAAACCTTGACTCACAGCAGAACGGCCATAAGGTGCCCGAGGCAGCAATAGACCCATGGAGACAAGTCTGCTGGAGGACGATGTATTGAATCGGGACGCAATTTGAGTGATCCATCGTCATTAGGTGGCCCTGAACGTTACAAATGACTAACAGTTTTTCGTCCCATTCGATAATTTAGACTCACAGCATAACGGACATGGAGACAAGTCGGCTGGAGGACGATGTATTAATCTGGACGCAATTTGAGTGTTCCATCGTTATTAGGACGCCCTGAACGTTACAATTCACTATCAGTTTTTCGTCCGATTCGAAAATCTTTGACACAGAAGAACGGCCATAAGGTGCCCAAGGCAGCAATAGACCCATGGAGACAAGTCGGCTGGAGGACGATGTACTGAATCGAGACGCAATTTGAGAGATCCATCGTCATTAGGTGGCCCTGAATGTTACAATTCACTATCAGTTTTTCGTCAGATTCGAAAATCTTTGACTCACAGCAGAACGGCCGTAAGGTGCCCGAGGCAGCAGTAGACCCATGGAGACAAGTCTGCTGGAGGACGATGTATTGAATCGGGACGCAATTTGAGTGATCCACCGGCATTAGGTGGCCCTGAACGTTACAATTCACTATCAGTTTTTCGTCCGATTCGAAAATCTTTGACTCACAGCAGTATGGCCATAAGGTGCCCGAGGCAGCAATAGACCCATGGAGACAAGTCGGCTGGAGGACGATGTATTGAATCGGGACGCAATTTGAGTGTTCCATCGTCATTAGGAGGCCCTGAACGTTACAATTCACTATCAGTTTTTCGTCCGATTCGAAAATCTTTGACTCACAGCAGAACGGCCATAAGGTGCCTGGGGCAGCAATAAACTCATGGAGACAAGTCGGCTGGAGGACGATGTACTGAATCGAGACGCAATTTGAGAGATCCATCGTCATTAGGTGGCCCTGAATGTTACAATTCACTATCAGTTTTTCGTCCGATTCGAAAATCTTTGACTCACAGCAGAACGGCCATAAGGTGCCCGAGGCAGCAATAGACCCATGGAGACAAGTCTGCTGGAGGACGATGTATTGAATCGGGACGCAATTAGAGTGATCCATCGTCATTAGGTGGCCCTGAACGTTACAATTCACTATCAGTTTTTCGTCCGATTCGAAAATCTTTGACTCACAGCAGAACGGCCATAAGGTGCCCGAGGCAGGAATAGACCCATGGAGACAAGTCTGCTGGAGGACGAGGTATTGAATCGGGACGCAATTTGAGTGTTCCATCGTCATTAGGAGGCCCTGAACGTTACAATTCACTACCAGTTTTTCGTGCGATTCGAAAATCTTTGCTCACAGCAGAACGGCCATAAGGTGCCCGAGGCAGCAATAGACCCATGGAGACAAGTCTGCTGGAGGACGATGTATTGAATCGGGACGCAATTTGAGTGTTCCATCGTCATTACGAGGCCCTGAATGTTACAATTAACTATCAGTTTTTCGTCCCATTCGATAATCTAGACTGACAGGAGAACGGTCATAAGGTGCCCGAGGCAGCAATAGACCCATGGAGACAAGTCTGCTGGAGGACGATGTATTGAATCGGGACGCAATTTGAGTGTTCCATCGTCATTAGGAGTCCTTGAACGTTACAATTCACTATCAGTTTTTCGTGCGATTCGAAAATCTTTGACTCACAGCAGAACGGCCATAAGGTGCCCGAGGCAGCAATAGACCCATGGAGACAAGTCGGCTGGAGGACGATGTATTGAATCGGGACGCAATTTGAGTGATCCTTCGTCATTAGGTGGCCCTGAACGTTACAATTCACTATCAGTTTTTCGTCCGATTCGAAAATCTTTGACTCACAGCAGAACGGCCATAAGGTGCCCGAGGCAGCAATAGACCCATGGAGACAAGTCTGCTGGAGGACGATGTATTGAATCGGGACGCAATTTGAGTGTTCCATCGTCATTAGGAGGCCCTTAACGTTACAATTCACTATCAGTTTTTCGTCCGATTCGAAAATCTTTGACTCACAGCTGAACGGCCATAAGGTGCCCGAGGCAGCAATAGACTCATGGAGACACGTCGGCTGGAAGACGATGTATTGAATCGGGACGCAATTTGAGTGTTCCATCGTCATTAGGAGGCCCTTAACGTTACAATTCACTATCAGTTTCTCGTCCGATTCGAAAAACTTTGACTCACAGCAGAACGGCCATAAGGTGCCCGAGGCAGCAATAGACCCATGGAGACAAGTCTGCTGGAGGAGGATGTATTGAATCGGGACGCAATTTGAGTGATCCATCGTCATTAGGTGGCCCTGAACGTTACAATTCACTATCAGTTTTTCGCCCGATTCCAAAATTTTTGACTCACAGCAGAACGGCCATAAGGTGCCCGAGGCAGCAATAGACCCATGGAGACAAGTCGGCTGGAGGACGATGTATTGAATCGGGACGCAATTTGAGTGATCCATCGTCATTAGGTGGCCCTGAATGTTACAATTCACTATCAGTTTTTCGTCCGATTCGAAAATCTTTGACTCACAGCAGAACGGCCATAAGGTGCCCGAGGCAGCAATAGACCCATGAAGACAGGTCTGCTGGAGGACGATGTATTGAATCGGGACGCAATTTGTGTGATCCATCGTCATTAGGTGGCCCTGAACGTTACAATTCACTATCAGTTTTTCGTCCGATTCGAAAATCTTTGACTCACAGCAGAACGGCCATAAGGTGCCCGAGGCAGCAATAGACCCATGGAGACAAGTCGGCTGGAAGACGATGTATTGAATCGGGACGCAATTTGAGTGATCCATCGTCATTAGGTGGCCCTGAAAGTTACAATTCACTATCAGTTTTTCGTCCGATTCGATAATCTTTGACTCACAGCAGAACGGCCATTAGGTGCCCGAGGCAGCAATCGACTCATTGAGACAAGTCGGCTGGAAGACGATGTATTGAATCGGGACGCAATTTGAGTTATCCATCGTCATTAGGTGGCCCTGAAAGTTACAATTCACTATCAGTTTTTCGTCCGATTCGAAAATCTTTGACTCACAGCAGAACGGCCATTATGTGCCCGAGGCAGCAATAGACCCATGGAGACAAGTCTGCTGGAGGACGATGTATTGAATCGGGACGCTATTTGAGTGATCCATCGTCATTAGGTGGCCCTGAACGTTACAATTCACTAACAGTTTTCCGTCCCATTCGATAATTTAGACTCACAGCATAACGGACATGGAGGCAAGTCGGCTGGAGGACGATGTATTGAATCGAGACGCAATTTGAGTGTTCCATCGTCATTAGGAGGCCCTGAACGTTACAATTCACTATCAGTTTTTCGTCCGATTCGAAAATCTATGACTCACAGCAGAACGGCCATAAGGTGCCCGAGGCAGCAATAAACTCATGGAGACAAGTCGGCTGGAGGACGATGTACTGAATCGAGACGCAATTTGAGAGATCCATCGTCATTAGGTGGCCCTGAATGTTACAATTCACTATCAGTTTTTCGTCCGATTCGAAACTCTTTGACTCACAGCAGAACGGCCATAAGGTGCCCGAGGCAGCAATAGACCCATGGAGACAAGTCTGCTGGAGGACGATGTATTGAATCGGGACGCAATTAGAGTGATCCATCGTCATTAGGTGGCCCTGAACGTTACAATTCACTATCAGTTTTTCGTCCGATTCGAAAATCTTTGACTCACAGCAGAACGGCCATAAGGTGCCCGAGGCAGCAATAGACCCATGGAGACAAGTCTGCTGGAGGAGGATGTATTGAATCGGGACGCAATTTGAGTGATCCATCGTCATTAGGTGGCCCTGAACGTTAGAATTCACTATCAGTTTTTCGTCCGATTCCAAAATCTTTGACTCACAGCAGAACGGCCATAAGGTGCCCGAGGCAGCAATAGACCCATGGAGACAAGTCTGCTGGAGGACGAGGTATTGAATCGGGACGCAATTTGAGTGTTCCATCGTCATTAGGAGGCCCTGAACGTTACAATTCACTACCAGTTTTTCGTCCGATTCGAAAATCTTTACTCACAGCAGAACGGCCATAAGGTGCCCGAGGCAGCAATAGACCCATGGAGACAAGTCTGCTGGAGGACGATGTATGGAATCGGGACGCAATTTGAGTGATCCATCGTCATTAGGTGGCCCTGAACGTTACAATTCACTATCAGTTTTTCGTCCGATTCGAAAATCTTTGACTCACAGCAGAACGGCCATAAAGTGCCCGAGGCAGCAATAGACCCATGGAGACAAGTCTGCTGGAGGACGATGTATTGAATCGGGACGCAATTTGAGTGTTCCATCGTCATTACGAGGCCCTGAATGTTACAATTAACTATCAGTTTTTCGTCCCATTCGATAATCTAGACTGACAGGAGAACGGCCATAAGGTGCCCGAGGCAGCAATAGACCCATGGAGACAAGTCTGCTGGAGGACGGTGTATTGAATCGGGACGCAATTTGAGTTTTCCATCGTCATTAGGAGTCCTTGAACGTTACAATTCACTATCAGTTTTTCGTGCGATTCGAAAATCTTTGACCCACAGCAGAACGGCCATAAGGTGCCCGAGGCAGCAATAGACCCATGGAGACAAGTCGGCTGGAGGACGATGTATTGAATCGGGACGCAATTTGAGTGATCCATCGTCATTAGGTGGCCCTGAACGTTACAATTCACTATCAGTTTCTCGTCCGATTCGAAAATCTTTGACTCACAGCAGAACGGCCATAAGGTGCCCGAGGCAGCAATAGACCCATGGAGACAAGTCTGCTGGAGGACGATGTATTGAATCGGGACGCAATTTGAGTGTTCCATCGTCATTAGGAGGCCCTTAACGTTACAATTCACTATCAGTTTTTCGTCCGATTCGAAAATCTTTGACTCACAGCTGAACGGCCATAAGGTGCCCGAGGCAGCAATAGACTCATGGAGACACGTCGGCTGGAAGACGATGTATTGAATCGGGACGCAATTTGAGTGTTCCATCGTCATTAGGAGGCCCTTAACGTTACAATTCACTATCAGTTTTTCGTCCGATTCGAAAACTTTTGACTCACAGCAGAACGGCCATAAGGTGCCCGAGGCAGCAATAGACCCATGGAGACAAGTCTGCTGGAGGAGGATGTATTGAATCGGGACGCAATTTGAGTGATCCATCGTCATTAGGTGGCCCTGAACGTTACAATTCACTATCAGTTTTTCGCCCGATTCCAAAATTTTTGACTCACAGCAGAACGGCCATAAGGTGCCCGAGGCAGCAATAGACCCATGGAGACAAGTCGGCTGGAGGACGATGTATTGAATCGGGACGCAATTTGAGTGATCCATCGTCATTAGGTGGCCCTGAAAGTTACAATTCACTATCAGTTTTTCGTCCGATTCGAAAACCTTTGACTCACAGCAGAACGGCCATAAGGTGCCCGAGGCAGCAATAGACCCATGGAGACAAGTCTGCTGGAGGAGGATGTATTGAATAGGGACGCAATTTGAGTGATCCATCGTCATTAGGTGGCCCTGAACGTTACAATTCACTATCAGTTTTTCGCCCGATTCCAAAATTTTTGACTCACAGCAGAACGGCCATAAGGTGCCCGAGGCAGCAATAGACCCATGGAGACAAGTCGGCTGGAGGACGATGTATTGAATCGGGACGCAATTTGAGTGATCCATCGTCATTAGGTGGCCCTGAACGTTACAATTCACTATCAGTTTCTCGTCCGATTCGAAAATCTTTGACTCACAGCAGAACGGCCATAAGGTGCCCGAGGCAGCAATAGACCCATGGAGACAAGTCTGCTGGAGGACGATGTATTGAATCGGGACGCAATTTGAGTGTTCCATCGTCATTAGGAGGCCCTTAACGTTACAATTCACTATCAGTTTTTCGTCCGATTCGAAAATCTTTGACTCACAGCTGAACGGCCATAAGGTGCCCGAGGCAGCAATAGACTCATGGAGACACGTCGGCTGGAAGACGATGTATTGAATCGGGACGCAATTTGAGTGTTCCATCGTCATTAGGAGGCCCTGAACGTTACAATTCACTATCAGTTTTTCGTCCGATTCGAAAATCTTTGACTCACAGCAGAACGGCCATAAGGTGCCTGGGGCAGCAATAAACTCATGGAGACAAGTCGGCTGGAGGACGATGTACTGAATCGAGACGCAATTTGAGAGATCCATCGTCATTAGGTGGCCCTGAATGTTACAATTCACTATCAGTTTTTCGTCCGATTCGAAAATCTTTGACTCACAGCAGAACGGCCATAAGGTGCCCGAGGCAGCAATAGACCCATGGAGACAAGTCTGCTGGAGGACGATGTATTGAATCGGGACGCAATTAGAGTGATCCATCGTCATTAGGTGGCCCTGAACGTTACAATTCACTATCAGTTTTTCGTCCGATTCGAAAATCTTTGACTCACAGCAGAACGGCCATAAGGTGCCCGAGGCAGCAATAGACCCATGGAGACAAGTCTGCTGGAGGACGAGGTATTGAATCGGGACGCAATTTGAGTGTTCCATCGTCATTAGGAGGCCCTGAACGTTACAATTCACTACCAGTTTTTCGTGCGATTCGAAAATCTTTACTCACAGCAGAACGGCCATAAGGTGCCCGAGGCAGCAATAGACCCATGGAGACAAGTCTGCTGGAGGACGATGTATTGAATCGGGACGCAATTTGAGTGTTCCATCGTCATTACGAGGCCCTGAATGTTACAATTAACTATCAGTTTTTCGTCCCATTCGATAATCTAGACTGACAGGAGAACGGCCATAAGGTGCCCGAGGCAGCAATAGACCCATGGAGACAAGTCTGCTGGAGGACGATGTATTGAATCGGGACGCAATTTGAGTGTTCCATCGTCATTAGGTGGCCCTGAAAGTTACAATTCACTATCAGTTTTTCGTCCGATTCGAAAATCTTTGACTCACAGCAGAACGGGCTAAATGTGCCCGAGGCAGCAATAGACCCATGGAGACAAGTCTGCTGGAGGACGATGTATTGAATCGGGACGCAATTTGAGTGATCCATCGTCATTAGGTGGCCCTGAACGTTACAATTCACTAACAGTTTTCCGTCCCATTCGATAATTTAGACTCACAGCATAACGGACATGGAGGCAAGTCGGCTGGAGGACGATGTATTGAATCGGGACGCAATTTGAGTGTTCCATCGTCATTAGGAGGCCCTGAACGTTATAATTCACTATCAGTTTTTCGTCCGATTCGAAAATCTTTGACTCACAGCAGAACGGCCATAAGGTGCCCGAGGCAGCAATAAACTCATGGAGACAAGTCGGCTGGAGGACGATGTACTGAATCGAGACGCAATTTGAGAGATCCATCGTCATTAGGTGGCCCTGAATGTTACAATTCACTATCAGTTTTTCGTCCGATTCGAAAATCGTTGACTCACAGCAGAACGGCCATAAGGTGCCCGAGGCAGCAATAGACCCATGGAGACAAGTCCGCTGGAGGACGATGGATTGAATCGGGACGCAATTAGAGTGATCCATCGTCATTAGGTGGCCCTGAACGTTACAATTCACTATCAGTTTTTCGTCCGATTCCAAAATCTTTGACTCACAGCAGAACGGCCATAAGGTGCCCGAGGCAGCAATAGACCCATGGAGACAAGTCTGCTGGAGGACGAGGTATTGAATCGGGACGCAATTTGAGTGTTCCATCGTCATTAGGAGGCCCTGAACGTTACAATTCACTACCAGTTTTTCGTCCGATTCGAAAATCTTTACTCACAGCAGAACGGCCATAAGGTGCCCGAGGCAGCAATAGACCCATGGAGACAAGTCTGCTGGAGGACGATGTATTGAATCGGGACGCAATTTGAGTGATCCATCGTCATTAGGTGGCCCTGAACGTTACAATTCACTATCAGTTTTTCGTCCGATTCGAAAATCTTTGACTCACAGCAGAACGGCCATAAAGTGCCCGAGGCAGCAATAGACCCATGGAGACAAGTCTGCTGGAGGACGATGTATTGAATCGGGACGCAATTTGAGTGTTCCATCGTCATTACGAGGCCCTGAATGTTACAATTAACTATCAGTTTTTCGTCCCATTCGATAATCTAGACTGACAGGAGAACGGCCATAAGGTGCCCGAGGCAGCAATAGACCCATGGAGACAAGTCTGCTGGAGGACGATGTATTGAATCGGGACGCAATTTGAGTGTTCCATCGTCATTAGGAGTCCTTGAACGTTACAATTCACTATCAGTTTTTCGTGCGATTCGAAAATCTTTGACTCACAGCAGAACGGCCATAAGGTGCCCGAGGCAGCAATAGACCCATGGAGACAAGTCGGCTGGAGGACGATGTATTGAATCGGGACGCAATTTGAGTGATCCATCGTCATTAGGTGGCCCTGAACGTTACAATTCACTATCAGTTTCTCGTCCGATTCGAAAATCTTTGACTCACAGCAGAACGGCCATAAGGTGCCCGAGGCAGCAATAGACCCATGGAGACAAGTCTGCTGGAGGACGATGTATTGAATCGGGACGCAATTTGAGTGTTCCATCGTCATTAGGAGGCCCTTAACGTTACAATTCACTATCAGTTTTTCGTCCGATTCGAAAATCTTTGACTCACAGCTGAACGGCCATAAGGTGCCCGAGGCAGCAATAGACTCATGGAGACACGTCGGCTGGAAGACGATGTATTGAATCGGGACGCAATTTGAGTGTTCCATCGTCATTAGGAGGCCTTTAACGTTACAATTCACTATCAGTTTTTCGTCCGATTCGAAAATCTTTGACTCACAGCTGAACGGCCATAAGGTGCCCGAGGCAGCAATAGACTCATGGAGACACGTCGGCTGGAAGACGATGTATTCAATCGGGACGCAATTTGAGTTATCCATCGTCATTAGGTGGCCCTGAAAGTTACAATTCACTATCAGTTTTTCGTCCGATTCGAAAACCTTTGACTCACAGCAGAACGGCCATAAGGTGCCCGAGGCAGCAATAGACCCATGGAGACAAGTCTGCTGGAGGAGGATGTATTGAATCGGGACGCAATTTGAGTGATCCATCGTCATTAGGTGGCCCTGAACGTTACAATTCACTATCAGTTTTTCGCCCGATTCCAAAATTTTTGACTCACAGCAGAACGGCCATAAGGTGCCCGAGGCAGCAATAGACCCATGGAGACAAGTCGGCTGGAGGACGATGTATTGAATCGGGACGCAATTTGAGTGATCCATCGTCATTAGGTGGCCCTGAAAGTTACAATTCACTATCAGTTTTTCGTCCGATTCGAAAACCTTTGACTCACAGCAGAACGGCCATAAGGTGCCCGAGGCAGCAATAGACCCATGGAGACAAGTCTGCTGGAGGAGGATGTATTGAATAGGGACGCAATTTGAGTGATCCATCGTCATTAGGTGGCCCTGAACGTTACAATTCACTATCAGTTTTTCGCCAAATTCCAAAATTTTTGACTCACAGCAGAACGGCCATAAGGTGCCCGAGGCAGCAATAGACCCATGGAGACAAGTCGGCTGGAGGACGATGTATTGAATCGGGACGCAATTTGAGTGATCCATCGTCATTAGGTGGCCCTGAACGTTACAATTCACTAAAAGTTTCTCGTCCGATTCGAAAATCTTTGACTCACAGCAGAACGGCCATAAGGTGCCCGAGGCAGCAATAGACCCATGGAGACAAGTCTGCTGGAGGACGATGTATTGAATCGGGACGCAATTTGAGTGTTCCATCGTCATTAGGAGGCCCTTAACGTTACAATTCACTATCAGTTTTTCGTCCGATTCGAAAATCTTTGACTCACAGCTGAACGGCCATAAGGTGCCCGAGGCAGCAATAGACTCATGGAGACACGTCGGCTGGAAGACGATGTATTGAATCGGGACGCAATTTGAGTGTTCCATCGTCATTAGGAGGCCCTTAACGTTACAATTCACTATCAGTTTTTCGTCCGATTCGAAAATCTTTGACTCACAGCTGAACGGCCATAAGGTGCCCGAGGCAGCAATAGACTCATGGAGACACGTCGGCTGGAAGACGATGTATTCAATCGGGACGCAATTTGAGTTATCCATCGTCATTAGGTGGCCCTGAAAGTTACAATTCACTATCAGTTTTTCGTCCGATTCGAAAACCTTTGACTCACAGCAGAACGGCCATAAGGTGCCCGAGGCAGCAATAGACCCATGGAGACAAGTCGGCTGGAGGAGGATGTATTGAATCGGGACGCAATTTGAGTGATCCATCGTCATTAGGTGGCCCTGAACGTTACAATTCACTATCAGTTTTTCGCCGATTCCAAAATTTTTGACTCACAGCAGAACGGCCATAAGGTGCCCGAGGCAGCAATAGACCCATGGAGACAAGTCGGCTGGAGGACGATGTATTGAATCGGGACGCAATTTGAGTGATCCATCGTCATTAGGTGGCCCTGAATGTTACAATTCACTATCAGTTTTTCGTCCGATTCGAAAATCTTTGACTCACAGCAGAACGGCCATAAGGTGCCCGAGGCAGCAATAGACCCATGAAGACAGGTCTGCTGGAGGACGATGTATTGAATCGGGACGCAATTTGTGTGATCCATCGTCATTAGGTGGCCCTGAACGTTACAATTCACTATCAGTTTTTCGTCCGATTCGAAAATCTTTGACTCACAGCAGAACGGCCATAAGGTGCCCGAGGCAGCAATAGACCCATGGAGACAAGTCGGCTGGAAGACGATGTATTGAATCGGGCCGCAATTTGAGTGATCCATCGTGATTAGGTGGCCCTGAAAGTTACAATTCACTATCAGTTTTTCGTCCGATTCGATAATCTTTGACTCACAGCAGAACGGCCATTAGGTGCCCGAGGCAGCAATAGACCCATGGAGACAAGTCTGCTGAAGGACGATGTATTGAATCGGGACGCAATTTGAGTGATCCATCGTCATTAGGTGGCCCTGAACGTTACAATTCACTATCAGTTTTTCGTCCCATTCGATAATTTGGACTCACAGCATAACGGCCATGGAGACAAGTCGGCTGGAGGACGATGTATAGAATCGGGACGCAATTTGAGTGTTCCATCGTCATTAGGTGGCCCTGAATGTTACAATTCACTATCAGTTTTTCGTCAGATTCGAAAATCTTTGACTCACAGCAGAACGGCCATAAGGTGCCCGAGGCAGCAATAGACCCATAGAGACAAGTCTGCTGGAGGACGATGTATTGAATCGGGACGCAATTTGAGTGATCCATCGTCATTAGGTGGCCCTGAACGTTACAATTCACTATCAGTTTTTCGTCCGATTCGAAAATCTTTGACCCACAGCAGAACGGCCATAAGGTGCCCGAGGCAACAATAGACCCATGAAGACAAGTCTGCTGGAGGACGATGTACTGAATCGAGACGCAATTTGAGAGATCCATCGTCATTAGGTGGCCCTGAATATTACAATTCACTATCAGTTTTTCGTCAGATTCGAAAATCTTTGACTCACAGCAGAACGGCTGTAAGGTGCCCGAGGCAGCAATAGACCCATGGAGACAAGTCTGCTGGAGGACGATGTATTGAATCGGGACGCAATTTGAGTGATCCACCGGCATTAGGTGGCCCTGAACGTTACAATTCACTATCAGTTTTTCGTCCGATTCGAAAATCTTTGACTCACAGCAGTATGGCCATAAGGTGCCCGAGGCAGCAATAGACCCATGGAGACAAGTCGGCTGGAGGACGATGTATTGAATCGGGACGCAATTTGAGTGTTCCATCGTCATTAGGAGGCCCTGAACGTTACAATTCACTATCAGTGTTTCGTCCGATTCGAAAATCTTTGACTCACAGCAGAACGGCCTTAAGGTGCCCGAGGCGGCAATAGACCCATGGAGACAAGTCTGCTGGAGGACGATGTATTGAATCGGGACGCAATTTGAGTGTTCCATCGTCATTAGGAGGCCCTGAACGTTACAATTCACTATCAGTTTTTCGTCCGATTCGAAAATCTTTGACTCTGAGCAGAACGGCCATAAGGTGCCCGAGGCAGCAATCGACTCATTGAGACAAGTCGGCTGGAAGACGATGTATTGAATCGGGACGCAATTTGAGTTATCCATCGTCATTAGGTGGCCCTGAAAGTTACAATTCACTATCAGTTTTTCGTCCGATTCGAAAATCTTTGACTCACAGCAGAACGGCCATAAGGTGCCCGAGGCAGCAATAGACCCATGGAGACAAGTCTGCTGGAGGACGATGTATTGAATCGGGACGCAATTTGAGTGATCCATCGTCATTAGGTGGCCCTGAACGTTACAATTCACTAACAGTTTTCCGTCCCATTCGATAATTTAGACTCACAGCATAACGGACATGGAGACAAGTCGGCTGGAGGACGATGTATTGAATCGGGACGCAATTTGAGTGTTCCATCGTCATTAGGAGGCCCTGAACGTTACAATTCACTATCAGTTTTTCGTCCGATTCGAAAATCTTTGACTCACAGCAGAACGGCCATAAGGTGCCCGAGGCAGCAATAAACTCATGGAGACAAGTCGGCTGGAGGACGATGTACTGAAGCGAGACGCAATTTGAGAGATCCATCGTCATTAGGTGGCCCTGAATGTTACAATTCACTATCAGTTTTTCGTCCGATTCGAAAATCTTTGACTCACAGCAGAACGGCCATAAGGTGCCCGAGGCAGCAATAGACCCATGGAGACAAGTCTGCTGGAGGACGATGTATTGAATCGGGACGCAATTAGAGTGATCCATCGTCATTAGGTGGCCCTGAACGTTACAATTCACTATCAGTTTTTCGTCCGATTCGAAAATCTTTGATTCCCAGCAGAACGGCCATAAGGTGCCCGAGGCAGCAATAGACCCATGGAGACAAGTCTGCTGGAGGAGGATGTATTGAATCGGAACGCAATTTGAGTGATCCATCGTCATTAGGTGGCCCTGAACGTTAGAATTCACTATCAGTTTTTCGTCCGATTCCAAAATCTTTGACTCACAGCAGAACGGCCATAAGGTGCCCGAGGCAGCAATAGACCCATGGAGACAAGTCTGCTGGAGGACGAGGTATTGAATCGGGACGCAATTTGAGTGTTCCATCGGCATTAGGAGGCCCTGAACGTTACAATTCACTACCAGTTTTTCGTCCGATACGAAAATCTTTACTCACAGCAGAACGGCCATAAGGTGCCCGAGGCAGCAATAGACCCATGGAGACAAGTCTGCTGGAGGACGATGTATGGAATCGGGACGCAATTTGAGTGATCCATCGTCATTAGGTGGCCCTGAACGTTACAATTCACTATCAGTTTTTCGTCCGATTCGAAAATCTTTGACTCACAGCAGAACGGCCATAAAGTGCCCGAGGCAGCAATAGACCCATGGAGACAAGTCTGCTGGAGGACGATGTATTGAATCGGGACGCAATTTGAGTGTTCCATCGTCATTACGAGGCCCTGAATGTTACAATTAACTATCAGTTTTTCGTCCCATTCGATAATCTAGACTGACAGGAGAACGGCCATAAGGTGCCCGAGGCAGCAATAGACCCATGGAGACAAGTCTGCTGGAGGACGATGTATTGAATCGGGACGCAATTTGAGTGTTCCATCGTCATTAGGAGTCCTTGAACGTTACAATTCACTATCAGTTTTTCGTGCGATTCGAAAATCTTTGACTCACAGCAGAACGGCCATAAGGTGCCCGAGGCAGCAATAGACCCATGGAGACAAGTCGGCTGGAGGACGATGTATTGAATCGGGACGCAATTTGAGTGATCCATCGTCATTAGGTGGCCCTGAACGTTACAATTCACTATAAGTTTCTCGTCCGATTCGAAAATCTTTGACTCACAGCAGAACGGCCATAAGGTGCCCGAGGCAGCAATAGGCCCATGGAGACAAGTCTGCTGGAGGACGATGTATTGAATCGGGACGCAATTTGAGTGTTCCATCGTCATTAGGAGGCCCTTAACGTTACAATTCACTATCAGTTTTTCGTCCGATTCGAAAATCTTTGACTCACAGCTGAACGGCCATAAGGTGCCCGAGGCAGCAATAGACTCATGGAGACACGTCGGCTGGAAGACGATGTATTGAATCGGGACGCAATTTGAGTGTTCCATCGTCATTAGGAGGCCCTTAACGTTACAATTCACTATCAGTTTTTCGTCCGATTCGAAAATCTTTGACTCACAGCTGAACGGCCATAAGGTGCCCGAGGCAGCAATAGACTCATGGAGACACGTCGGCTGGAAGACGATGTATTCAATGGGGACGCAATTTGAGTTATCCATCGTCATTAGGTGGCCCTGAAAGTTACAATTCACTATCAGTTTTTCGTCCGATTCGAAAAACTTTGACTCACAGCAGAACGGCCATAGGGTGCCCGAGGCAGCAATAGACCCATGGAGACAAGTCTGCTGGAGGAGGATGTATTGAATCGGGACGCAATTTGAGTGATCCATCGTCATTAGGTGGCCCTGAACGTTACAATTCACTATCAGTTTTTCGCCCGATTCCAAAATTTTTGACTCACAGCAGAACGGCCATAAGGTGCCCGAGGCAGCAATAGACCCATGGAGACAAGTCGGCTGGAGGACGATGTATTGAATCGGGACGCAATTTGAGTGATCCATCGTCATTAGGTGGCCCTGAATGTTACAATTCACTATCAGTTTTTCGTCCGATTCGAAAATCTTTGACTCACAGCAGAACGGCCATTAGGTGCCCGAGGCAGCAATAGACCCATGGAGACAAGTCTGCTGAAGGACGATGTATTGAATCGGGACGCAATTTGAGTGATCCATCGTCATTAGGTGGCACTGAACGTTACAATTCACTATCAGTTTTTCGTCCCATTCGATAATTTGGACTCACAGCATAACGGCCATGGAGACAAGTCGGCTGGAGGACGATGTATTGAATCGGGACGCAATTTGAGTGTTCCATCGTCATTAGGTGGCCCTGAATGTTACAATTCACTATCAGTTTTTCGTCAGATTCGAAAAGCTTTGACTCACAGCAGAACGGCCATAAGGTGCCCGAGGCAGCAATAGACCCATAGAGACAAGTCTGCTGGAGGACGATGTATTGAATCGGGACGCAATTTGAGTGATCCATCGTCATTAGGTGGCCCTGAACGTTACAATTCACTATCAGTTTTTCGTCCGATTCGAAAATCTTTGACCCACAGCAGAACGGCCATAAGGTGCCCGAGGCAGCAATAGACCCATGGAGACAAGTCTGCTGGAGGACGATGTATTGAATCGGGACCAATTTGAGTGATCCATCGTCATTATGTGGCCCTGAACGTTACAATTCACTATCAGTTTTTCGTCCGATTCGAAAATCTTTGACTCACAGCAGAACGGCTATATGGTGCCCGAGGCAGCAATAGACCCATGGAGACAAGTCTGCTGGAGGACGATGTATTGAATCGGGACGCAATTTGAGTGTTCCATCGTCATTAGGAGGCCCTGAACGTTACAATTCACTATCAGTTTTTCGTCCGATTCGAAAAACTTTGACTCACAGCAGAACGGCCTTAAGGTGCCCGAGGCAGCAATAGACTCATGGAGACAAGTCGGCTGGAAGACGATGTATTGAATCGGGACGCAATTTGAGTGATCCATCGTCATTAGGTGGCCCTGAAAGTTACAATTCACTATCAGTTTTTCGTCCGATTCGAAAATCTTTGACTCACAGCAGAACGGCCATATGGTGCCCGAGGCAGCAATAGACCCATGGAGACAAGTCTGCTGGAGGACGATGTATTGAATCGGGACGCAATTTGAGTGATCCATCGTCATTAGGTAGCACTGAACGTTACAATTCACTAACAGTTTTTCGTCCCATTCGATAATTTAGACTCACAGCATAACGGCCATGGAGACAAGTCGGCTGGAGGACGATGTATTGAATCGGGACGCAATTTGAGTGTTCCATCGTCATCAGTTTTTCGTCCGATTCGAAAATTTTTGACACAGCAGAACGGCCATAAGGTGCCCGAGGCAGCAATAGACCCATGGAGACAAGTCGGCTGGAGGACGATGTACTGAATCGAGACGCAATTTGAGAGATCCATCGTCATTAGGTGGCTCTGAATGTTACAATTCACTATCAGTTTTTCGTCAGATTCGAAAATCTTTGACTCACAGCAGAACGGACATAAGGTGCCCGAGGCAGCAATAGACCCATGGAGACAAGTCTGCTGGAGGACGATGTATTGAATCGGGACGCAATTTGAGTGATCCATCGTCATTAGGTGGCCTTGAACGTTACAATTCACTATCAGTTTTTCATCCGATTCGAAAATCTTTGACTCACAGCAGAACGGCCATAAGGTGCCCGAGGCAGCAATAGACCCATGGAGACAAGTCTGCTGGAGGAGGATGTATTGAATCGGGACGCAATTTGAGTGATCCATCGTCATTAGGTGGCCCTGAACGTTACAATTCACTATCAGTTTTCCGTCCGATTCCAAAATCTTTAACTCACAGCAGAACGGCCATAAGGTGCCCGAGGCAGCAATAGACCCATGGAGACAAGTCGGCTGGAGGACGATGTATTGAATCGGGACGCAATTTGAGTGATCCATCGTCATTAGGTGGCCCTGAATGTTACAATTCACTATCAGTTTTTCGTCCGATTCGAAAATCTTTGACTCACAGCAGAACGGCCATAAGGTGCCCGAGGCAGCAATAGACCCATGAAGACAGGTCTGCTGGAGGACGATGTATTGAATCGGGACGCAATTTGAGTAATCCATCGTCATTAGGTGGCCCTGAACGTTACAATTCACTATCAGTTTTTCGTCCGATTCGAAAATCTTTGACTCACAGCAGAACGGCCTTAAGGTGCCCGAGGCAGCAATAGACCCATGGAGACAAGTCGGCTGGAAGACGATGTAAGGAATCGGGACGCAATTTGAGTGTTCCATCGTCATTAGGTGGCCCTGAAAGTTTCAATTCACTATCAGTTTTTCGTCCGATTCGAAAATCTTTGACTCACAGCAGAACGGCCATAAAGTGCCCGAGGCAGCAATAGACCCATGGAGACAAGTCTGCTGGAGGACGATGTATTGAATCGGGACGCAATTTGAGTGTTCCATCGTCATTACGAGGCCCTGAATGTTACAATTAACTATCAGTTTTTCGTCCCATTCGATAATCTAGACTGACAGGAGAACGGCCATAAGGTGCCCGAGGCAGCAATAGACCCATGGAGACAAGTCTGCTGGAGGACGATGTATTGAATCGGGACGCAATTTGAGTGTTCCATCGTCATTAGGAGTCCTTGAACGTTACAATTCACTATCAGTTTTTCGTGCGATTCGAAAATCTTTGACTCACAGCAGAACGGCCATAAGGTGCCCGAGGCAGCAATAGACCCATGGAGACAAGTCGGCTGGAGGACGATGTATTGAATCGGGACGCAATTTGAGTGATCCATCGTCATTAGGTGGCCCTGAACGTTACAATTCACTATCAGTTTCTCGTCCGATTCGAAAATCTTTGACTCACAGCAGAACGGCCATAAGGTGCCCGAGGCAGCAATAGGCCCATGGAGACAAGTCTGCTGGAGGACGATGTATTGAATCGGGACGCAATTTGAGTGTTCCATCGTCATTAGGAGGCCCTTAACGTTACAATTCACTATCAGTTTTTCGTCCGATTCGAAAATCTTTGACTCACAGCTGAACGGCCATAAGGTGCCCGAGGCAGCAATAGACTCATGGAGACACGTCGGCTGGAAGACGATGTATTGAATCGGGACGCAATTTGAGTGTTCCATCGTCATTAGGAGGCCCTTAACGTTACAATTCACTATCAGTTTTTCGTCCGATTCGAAAATCTTTGACTCACAGCTGAACGGCCATAAGGTGCCCGAGGCAGCAATAGACTCATGGAGACACGTCGGCTGGAAGACGATGTATTCAATCGGGACGCAATTTGAGTTATCCATCGTCATTAGGTGGCCCTGAAAGTTACAATTCACTATCAGTTTTTCGTCCGATTCGAAAAACTTTGACTCACAGCAGAACGGCCATAGGGTGCCCGAGGCAGCAATAGACCCATGGAGACAAGTCTGCTGGAGGAGGATGTATTGAATCGGGACGCAATTTGAGTGATCCATCGTCATTAGGTGGCCCTGAACGTTACAATTCACTATCAGTTTTTCGCCCGATTCCAAAATTTTTGACTCACAGCAGAACGGCCATAAGGTGCCCGAGGCAGCAATAGACCCATGGAGACAAGTCGGCTGGAGGACGATGTATTGAATCGGGACGCAATTTGAGTGATCCATCGTCATTAGGTGGCCCTGAATGTTACAATTCACTATCAGTTTTTCGTCCGATTCGAAAATCTTTGACTCACAGCAGAACGGCCATAAGGTGCCCGAGGCAGCAATAGACCCATGAAGACAGGTCTGCTGGAGGACGATGTATTGAATCGGGACGCAATTTGTGTGATCTATCGTCATTAGGTGGCCCTGAACGTTACAATTCACTATCAGTTTTTCGTCCGATTCGAAAATCTTTGACTCACAGCAGAACGGCCATAAGGTGCCCGAGGCAGCAATAGACCCATGGAGACAAGTCGGCTGGAAGACGATGTATTGAATCGGGACGCAATTTGAGTGATCCATCGTCATTAGGTGGCCCTGAAAGTTACAATTCACTATCAGTTTTTCGTCCGATTCGAAAATCTTTGACTCACAGCAGAACGGCCATTAGGTGCCCGAGGCAGCAATAGACCCATGGAGACAAGTCTGCTGAAGGACGATGTATTGAATCGGGACGCAATTTGAGTGATCCATCGTCATTAGGTGGCCCTGAACGTTACAATTCACTATCAGTTTTTCGTCCCATTCGATAATTTGGACTCACAGCATAACAGCCATGGAGACAAGTCGGCTGGAGGACGATGTATTGAATCGGGACGCAATTTGAGTGTTCCATCGTCATTAGGTGGCCCTGAATGTTACAATTCACTATCAGTTTTTCGTCAGATTCGAAAATCTTTGACTCACAGCAGAACGGCCATAAGGTGCCCGAGGCAGCAATAGACCCATAGAGACAAGTCTGCTGGAGGACGATGTATTGAATCGGGACGCAATTTGAGTGATCCATCGTCATTAGGTGGCCCTGAACGTTACAATTCACTATCAGTTTTTCGTCCGATTCGAAAATCTTTGACCCACAGCAGAACGGCCATAAGGTGCCCGAGGCAGCAATAGACCCATGGAGACAAGTCTGCTGGAGGACGATGTATTGAATCGGGACCAATTTGAGTGATCCATCGTCATTATGTGGCCCTGAACGTTACAATTCACTATCAGTTTTTCGTCCGATTCGAAAATCTTTGACTCACAGCAGAACGGCTATATGGTGCCCGAGGCAGCAATAGACCCATGGAGACAAGTCTGCTGGAGGACGATGTATTGAATCGGGACGCAATTTGAGTGTTCCATCGTCATTAAGAGGCCCTGAACGTTACAATTCACTATCAGTTTTTCGTCCGATTCGAAAAACTTTGACTCACAGCAGAACGGCCTTAAGGTGCCCGAGGCAGCAATAGACTCATGGAGACAAGTCGGCTGGAAGACGATGTATTGAATCGGGACGCAATTTGAGTGATCCATCGTCATTAGGTGGCCCTGAAAGTTACAATTCACTATCAGTTTTTCGTCCGATTCGAAATTCTTTGACTCACAGCAGAACGGCCATATGGTGCCCGAGGCAGCAATAGACCCATGGAGACAAGTCTGCTGGAGGACGATGTATTGAATCGGGACGCAATTTGAGTGATCCATCGTCATTAGGTAGCACTGAACGTTACAATTCACTAACAGTTTTTCGTCCCATTCGATAATTTAGACTCACAGCATAACGGCCATGGAGACAAGTCGGCTGGAGGACGATGTATTGAGCCGGGACGCAATTTGAGTGTTCCATCGTCATCAGTTTTTCGTCCGATTCGAAAATTTTTGACACAGCAGAACGGCCATAAGGTGCCCGAGGCAGCAATAGACCCATGGAGACAAGTCGGCTGGAGGACGATGTACTGAATCGAGACGCAATTTGAGAGATCCATCGTCATTAGGTGGCTCTGAATGTTACAATTCACTATCAGTTTTTCGTCAGATTCGAAAATCTTTGACTCACAGCAGAACGGACATAAGGTGCCCGAGGCAGCAATAGACCCATGGAGACAAGTCTGCTGGAGGACGATGTATTGAATCGGGACGCAATTTGAGTGATCCATCGTCATTAGGTGGCCTTGAACGTTACAATTCACTATCAGTTTTTCATCCGATTCGAAAATCTTTGACTCACAGCAGAACGGCCATAAGGTGCCCGAGGCAGCAATAGACCCATGGAGACAAGTCTGCTGGAGGAGGATGTATTGAATCGGGACGCAATTTGAGTGATCCATCGTCATTAGGTGGCCCTGAACGTTACAATTCACTATCAGTTTTCCGTCCGATTCCAAAATCTTTAACTCACAGCAGAACGGCCATAAGGTGCCCGAGGCAGCAATAGACCCATGGAGACAAGTCGGCTGGAGGACGATGTATTGAATCGGGACGCAATTTGAGTGATCCATCGTCATTAGGTGGCCCTGAATGTTACAATTCACTATCAGTTTTTCGTCCGATTCGAAAATCTTTGACTCACAGCAGAACGGCCATAAGGTGCCCGAGGCAGCAATAGACCCATGAAGACAGGTCTGCTGGAGGACGATGTATTGAATCGGGACGCAATTTGAGTAATCCATCGTCATTAGGTGGCCCTGAACGTTACAATTCACTATCAGTTTTTCGTCCGATTCGAAAATCTTTGACTCACAGCAGAACGGCCTTAAGGTGCCCGAGGCAGCAATAGACCCATGGAGACAAGTCGGCTGGAAGACGATGTAAGGAATCGGGACGCAATTTGAGTGTTCCATCGTCATTAGGTGGCCCTGAAAGTTTCAATTCACTATCAGTTTTTCGTCCGATTCGAAAATCTTTGACTCACAGCAGAACGGCCATTAGGTGCCCGAGGCAGCAATAGACCCATGAAGACAGGTCTGCTGGAGGACGATGTATTGGATCGGGACGCAATTTGAGTGATCCATCGTCATTAGGTGGCCCTGAACGTTACAATTCACTATCAGTTTTTCGTCCGATTCGAAAATCTTTGACTCACAGCAGAACGGCCATAAGGTGCCCGAGGCAGCAATAGACCCATGGAGACAAGTCGGCTGGAAGACGATGTAAGGAATCGGGACGCAATTTGAGTGATCCATCGTCATTAGGTGGCCCTGAAAGTTTCAATTCACTATCAGTTTTTCGTCCGATTCGAAAATCTTTGACTCACAGCAGTACGGCCATTAGGTGCCCGAGGCAGCAATAGACCCATGGAGACAAGTCTGCTGAAGGACGATGTATTGAATCGGGACGCAATTTAAGTGATCCATCGTCATTAGGTGGCCCTGAACGTTACAATTCACTATCAGTTTTTCGTCCCATTCGATAATTTAGACTCACAGCATAACGGCCATGGAGACAAGTCGGCTGGAGGACGATATATTGAATCGGGACGCAATTTGAGTGTTCCATCGTCATTAGGTGGCCCTGAATGTTACAATTCACTATCAGTTTTTCGTCAGATTCGAAAATCTTTGACTCACAGCAGAACGGCCATAAGGTGCCCGAGGCAGCAATAGACCCATAGAGACAAGTCTGCTGGAGGACGATGTATTGAATCGGGACGCAATTTGAGTGATCCATCGTCATTAGGTGGCCCTGAACGTTACAATTCACTATCAGTTTTTCGTCCGATTCGAAAATCTTTGACTCACAGCAGAACGGCCATAAGGTGCCCGAGGCAGCAATAGACCCATGGAGACAAGTCTGCTGGAGGAGGATGTATTGAATCGGGACGCAATTTGAGTGATCCACCGTCATTAGGTGGCCCTGAAAGTTACAATTCCCTATCAGTTTTTCGTCCGATTCGAAAATCTTTGACTCACAGCAAAACGGCCATAAGGTGCCCGAGGCAGCAATAGACCCATGGAGACAAGTCTGCTGGAGGACGAGGTATTGAATCGGGACGCAATTTGAGTGTTCCATCGTCATTAGGAGGCCCTGAACGTTACAATTCACTATCAGTTTTTCATCCGATTCGAAAATCTTTGACTCACAGCAGAACGGCCATAAGGTGCCGGAGGCAGCAATAGACTCATGGAGACAAGTCGGCTGGAAGACGATGTATTGAATCGGGACGCAATTTGAGTGATCCATCGTCAATAGGTGGCCCTGAAAGTTACAATTCACTATCAGTTTTTCGTCCGATTCGAAAATCTTTGACTCACAGCAGAACGGCCATAAGACGCCCGAGGCAGCAATAGACCCATGGAGACAAGTCTGCTGGAGGAGGATGTATTGAATCGGGACGCAATTTGAGTGATCCATCGTCATTAGGTGGCCCTGAACGTTACAATTCACTATCAGTTTTTCGTCCGATTCCAAAATTTTTGACTCACAGCAGAACGGCCATAAGGTGCCCGAGGCAGCAATAGACCCATGGAGACAAGTCGGCTGGAGGACGATGTATTGAATCGGGACGCAATTTGAGTGATCCATCGTCATTAGGTGGCCCTGAACGTTACAATTCACTATCAGTTTTTCGTCCGATTCGAAAATCTTTGACTCACAGCAGAACGGCCATAAGGTGCCCGAGGCAGCAATAGACCCATGGAGACAAGTCGGCTGGAAGACGATGTATTGAATCGGGACGCAATTTGAGTGATCCATCGTCATTAGGTGGCCCTGAAAGTTACAATTCACAATCAGTTTTTCGTCCGATTCGAAAATCTTTGACTCACAGCAGAACGGCCATTAGGTGCCCGAGGCAGCAATAGACCCATGAAGACAAGTCTGCTGAAGGACGATGTATTGAATCGGGACGGAATTTGAGTGATCCATCGTCATTAGGTGCCCCTGAACGTTACAATTCACTATCAGTTTTTCGTCCCATTCGATAATCTAGACTCACAGCAGAACGGCCATAAGGTGCCCGAGGCAGCAATAGACCCATGGAGACAAGTCGGCTGGAGAACGAAGTATTGAATCGGGACGCAATTTGAGTGTTCAATCGTCATTAGGAGGCCCTGAATGTTGCAATTAACTATCAGTTTTTCGTCCCATTCGATAATCTAGACTCACGGCAGAACGACCATAAGGTGCCCGAGGCAGCAATAGACCTATGGAGACAAGTCTGCTGGAGGACGAGGTATTGAATCGGGACGCAATTTGAGTGTTCCATCGTCATTAGGAGGCCCTGAACGTTACAATTCACTATCAGTTTTTCATCCGATTCGAAAATCTTTGACTCACAGCAGAACGGCCATAAGGTGCCGGAGGCAGCAATAGACTCATGGAGACAAGTCGGCTGGAAGACGATGTATTGAATCGGGACGCAATTTGAGTGATCCATCGTCATTAGGTGGTCCTGAAAGTTACAATTCACTATCGGTTTTTCGTCCGATTCGAAAATCTTTGACTCTGAGCAGAACGGCCATAAGATGCCCGAGGCAGCAATAGACCCATGGAGACAAGTCTGCTGGAGGAGGATGTATTGAATCGGGAGGCAATTTGAGTGATCCATCGTCATTAGGTGGCCCTGAACGTTACAATTCACTATCAGTTTTTCGTCCGATTCCCAAATTTTTGACTCACAGCAGAACGGCCATAAGGTGCCCGAGGCAGCAATAGACCCATGGAGACAAGTCGGCTGGAGGACGATGTATTGAATCGCGACGCAATTTGAGTGATCCATCGTCATTAGGTGGCCCTGAATGTTACAATTCACTATCAGTTTTTCGTCCGATTCGAAAATCTTTGACTCACAGCAGAACGGCCATAAGGTGCCCGAGGCAGCAATAGACCCATGAAGACAGGTCTGCTGGAGGACGATGTATTGAATCGGGACGCAATTTGTGTGATCCATCGTCATTAGGTGGCCCTGAACGTTACAATTCACTATCAGTTTTTCGTCCGATTCGCAAATCTTTGACTCACAGCAGAACGGCCATAAGGTGCCCGAGGCAGCAATAGACCCATGGAGATAAGTCGGCTGGAAGACGATGTATTGAATCGGGACGCAATTTGAGTGATCCATCGTCATTAGGTGGCCCTGAAAGTTACAATTCACAATCAGTTTTTCGTCCGATTCGAAAATCTTTGACTCACAGCAGAACGGCCATTAGGTGCCCGAGGCAGCAATAGACCCATGGAGACAAGTCTGCTGGAGGAGGATGTATTGAATCGGGACGCAATTTGAGTGATCCATCGTCATTAGGTGGCCCTGAACGTTAAAATTCACTATCAGTTTTTCGTCCGATTCGAAAATCTTTGGCTCACAGCAGAACGGCCATATGGTGCCCGAGGCAGCAATAGACCCATGGAGACAAGTCTGCTGGAGGATGATGTATTGAATCGGGACGCAATTTGTGTGTTCCATCGTCATTAGGAGGCCCAGAACGTTACAATTCACTATCAGTTTTTCGTCCGATTCGAAAAACTTTGACTCACAGCAGAACGGCCATAAAGTGCCCAAGGCAGCAATAGATTCATGGAGACAAGTCGGCTGGAAGACGATGTATTGAATCGGGACGCAATTTGAGTGATCCATCGTCATTAGGTGGCCCTGAAAGTTACAATTCACTATCAGTTTTTCGTCCGATTCGAAAATCTTTGACTCACAGCAGAACGGCCATAAGGTGCCCGAGGCAGCAATAGACCCATGGAGCAAAGTCTGCTGGAGGACGATGTATTGAATCGGGACGCAATTTGAGTGATCCATCGTCATTAGGTAGCCCTGAACGTTACAATTCACTATCAGTTTTTCAACCGATTCGAAAATCTTTGACTCACATCAGAACGGCCATAAGATGCCCGAGGCAGCAATAGACCCATGGAGACAAGTCGGCTGGAAGACGATGTATTGAATCGGGACGCAATTTGAGTGATCCATCGTCATTAGGTGGCCCTGAAAGTTGCAATTCACTATCAGTTTTTCGTCCGATTCGAAAATCTTTGACTCACAGCAGAACGGCCATTAGGTGCCCGAGGCAGCAATGGACCCATGGAGACAAGTCTGCTGAAGGCCGATGTATTGAATCGGGACGCAATTTGAGTGATCCATCGTCATTAGGAGGCCCTGAACGTTACAATTCACTATCAGTTTTTCGTCCCATTCGATAATTTAGACTCACAGCATAACGGCCATGGAGACAAGTCAGCTGGAGGACGATGTATTGAATCGGGACGCAATTTGAGTGTTCCATCGTCATTAGGTGGCCCTGAATGTTACAATTCACTATCAGTTTTTCGTCCGATTCGAAAATCTTTGACTCACAGCAGAACGGCCATAAGGTGCCCGAGG
Organism: Schistocerca cancellata; assembly: GCF_023864275.1. Classification (NCBI taxonomy): domain Eukaryota; kingdom Metazoa; phylum Arthropoda; class Insecta; order Orthoptera; family Acrididae; genus Schistocerca; species Schistocerca cancellata. Next base: position 3,509,237 of record NW_026047143.1, on the reverse strand, counting down.
CAGCAATAGACCCATGGAGACAAGTCTGCTGGAGGAGGATGTATTGAATCGGAACACAATTTGAGTGATCCATCGTCATTAGGTGGCCCGGAACGTTACAATTCACTATCAGTTTTTCGTCCGATTCCAAAATCTTTGACTCACAGCAGAACGGCCATAAGGTGCCCGAGGCAGCAATAGACCCATGAAGACAAGTCGGCTGGAGGACGATATATTGAATCGGGACGCAATTTGAGTGATCCATCGTCATTAGGTGGCCCTGAATGTTACAATTCCCTATCAGTTTTTCGTCCGATTCGAAAATCTTTGACTCACAGCAGAACGGCCATAAGGTGCCCGAGGCAGCAATAGACCCATGGAGACAGGTCTGCTGGAGGACGATGTATTGAATCGGGACGCAATTTGAGTGATCCATCGTCATTAGGTGGCCCTGAACGTTACAATTCACTATCAGTTTTTCGTCCGATTCCAAAAGCTTTGACTCACAGCAGAACGGCCATAAGGTGCCCGAGGCAGCAATAGACCCATGGAGACAAGTCGGCTGGAGGACGATGTATTGAATCGGGACGCAATTTGAGTGATCCATCGTCATTAGGTGGCCCTGAATGTTACAATTCACTATCAGTTTTTCGTCCCATTCGATAATCTTTGACTCACAGCAGAACGGCCTTAAGGTGCCCGAGGCAGCAATAGACCCATGAAGACAGGTCTGCTGGAGGACGATGTATTGAATCGGGACGCAATTTGAGTGATCCATCGTCATTAGGTGGCCCTGAACGTTACAGTTCACTATCAGTTTTTCGTCCGATTCGAAAATCTTTGACTCACAGCAGAACGGCCATAAGGTGCCCGAGGCAGCAATAGACCCATAGAGACAAGTCTGCTGGAGGACGATGTATTGAATCGGGACGCAATTTGAGTGATCCATCGTCATTAGGTGGTCCTGAACGTTACAATTCACTATCAGTTTTTTGTCCCATTCGATAATTTAGACTCACAGCATAACGGCCATGGAGACAAGTCGGCTGGAGGAAGATGTATTGAATCGGGACGCAATTTGAGTGTTCCATCGTCATTAGGTCGCCCTGAATGTTACAATTCACTATCAGTTTTTCGTCAGATTCGAAAATCTTTGACTCACAGCAGAACGGCCATAAGGTGCCCGAGGCAGCAATAGACCCATAGAGACAAGTCTGCTGGAGGACGATGTATTGAATCGGGACGCAATTTGAGTGATCCATCGTCATTAGGTGGCCCTGAACGTTACAATTCACTATCAGTTTTTCGTCCGATTCGGAAATCTTTGACTCACAGCAGAACGGCCATAAGGTGCCCGAGGCAGCAATAGACCCATGGAGACAAGTCTGCTGGAGGAGGATGTATTGAATCGGGACGCAATTTGAGTGATCCATCGTCATTAGGTGGCCCGGAACGTTACAATTCACTATCAGTTTTTCGTCCGATTCCAAAATCTTTGACTCACAGCAGAACGGCCATAAGGTGCCCGAGGCAGCAATAGACCCATGAAGACAAGTCGGCTGGAGGACGATGTATTGAATCGGGACGCAATTTGAGTGATCAATCGTCATTAGGTGGCCCTGAATGTTACAATTCCCTATCAGTTTTTCGTCCGATTCGAAAATCTTTGACTCACAGCAGAACGGCCATAAGGTGCCCGAGGCAGCAATAGACCCATGAAGACAGGTCTGCTGGAGGACGATGTATTGAATCGGGACGCAATTTGAGTGATCCATCGTCATTAGGTGGCCCTGAACGTTACAGTTCACTATCAGTTTTTCGTCCGATTCGAAAATCTTTGACTCACAGCAGAACGGCCATAAGGTGCCCGAGGCAGCAATAGACCCATGGAGACAAGTCTGCTGGAGGAGGATGTATTGAATCGGAACACAATTTGAGTGATCCATCGTCATTAGGTGGCCCGGAACGTTACAATTCACTATCAGTTTTTCGTCCGATTCGAAAATCTTTGACTCACAGCAGAACGGCCATATGGTGCCCGAGGCAGCAATAGACCCATGGAGACAAGTCTGCTGGAGGATGATGTATTGAATCGGGACGCAATTTGTGTGTTCCATCGTCATTAGGAGGCCCAGAACGTTACAATTCACTATCAGTTTTTCGTCCGATTCGAAAAACTTTGACTCACACCAGAACGGCCATAAGGTGCCCAAGGCAGCAATAGATTCATGGAGACAAGTCGGCTGGAAGACGATGTATTGAATCGGGACGCAATTTGAGTGATCCATCGTCATTAGGTGGCCCTGAAAGTTACAATTCACTATCAGTTTTTCGTCCGATTCGAAAATCTTTGACTCACAGCAGAACGGCCATAAGGTGCCCGAGGCAGCAATAGACCCATGGAGCCAAGTCTGCTGGAGGACGATGTATTGAATCGGGACGCAATTTGAGTGATCCATCGTCATTAGGTAGCCCTGAACGTTACAATTCACTATCAGTTTTTCAACCGATTCGAAAATCTTTGACTCACATCAGAACGGCCATAAGATGCCCGAGGCAGCAATAGACCCATGGAGACAAGTCGGCTGGAAGACGATGTATTGAATCGGGACGCAATTTGAGTGATCCATTGTCATTAGGTGGCCCTGAAAGTTGCAATTCACTATCAGTTTTTCGTCCGATTCGAAAATCTTTGACTCACAGCAGAACGGCCATTAGGTGCCCGAGGCAGCAATGGACCCATGGAGACAAGTCTGCTGAAGGCCGATGTATTGAATCGGGACGCAATTTGAGTGATCCATCGTCATTAGGTGGCCCTGAACGTTACAATTCACTATCAGTTTTTCGTCCCATTCGATAATTTAGACTCACAGCATAACGGCCATGGAGACAAGTCAGCTGGAGGACGATGTATTGAATCGGGACGCAATTTGAGTGTTCCATCGTCATTAGGTGGCCCTGAATGTTACAATTCACTATCAGTTTTTCGTCCGATTCGAAAATCTTTGACTCACAGCAGAACGGCCATAAGGTGCCCGAGGCAGCAATAGACCCATGGAGACAAGTCTGCTGGAGGAGGATGTATTGAATCGGAACACAATTTGAGTGATCCATCGTCATTAGGTGGCCCGGAACGTTACAATTCACTATCAGTTTTTCGTCCGATTCCAAAATCTTTGACTCACAGCAGAACGGCCATAAGGTGCCCGAGGCAGCAATAGACCCATGAAGACAAGTCGGCTGGAGGACGATATATTGAATCGGGACGCAATTTGAGTGATCCATCGTCATTAGGTGGCCCTGAATGTTACAATTCCCTATCAGTTTTTTGTCCGATTCGAAAATCTTTGACTCACAGCAGAACGGCCATAAGGTGCCCGAGGCAGCAATAGACCCATGGAGACAGGTCTGCTGGAGGACGATGTATTGAATCGGGACGCAATTTGAGTGATCCATCGTCATTAGGTGGCCCTGAACGTTACAATTCACTATCAGTTTTTCGTCCGATTCCAAAAGCTTTGACTCACAGCAGAACGGCCATAAGGTGCCCGAGGCAGCAATAGACCCATGGAGACAAGTCGGCTGGAGGACGATGTATTGAATCGGGACGCAATTTGAGTGATCCATCGTCATTAGGTGGCCCTGAATGTTACAATTCACTATCAGTTTTTCGTCCCATTCGATAATCTTTGACTCACAGCAGAACGGCCTTAAGGTGCCCGAGGCAGCAATAGACCCATGAAGACAGGTCTGCTGGAGGACGATGTATTGAATCGGGACGCAATTTGAGTGATCCATCGTCATTAGGTGGCCCTGAACGTCACAGTTCACTATCAGTTTTTCGTCCGATTCGAAAATCTTTGACTCACAGCAGAACGGCCATAAGGTGCCCGAGGCAGCAATAGACCCATAGAGACAAGTCTGCTGGAGGACGATGTATTGAATCGGGACGCAATTTGAGTGATCCATCGTCATTAGGTGGCCCTGAACGTTACAATTCACTATCAGTTTTTTGTCCCATTCGATAATTTAGACTCACAGCATAACGGCCATGGAGACAAGTCGGCTGGAGGAAGATGTATTGAATCGGGACGCAATTTGAGTGTTCCATCGTCATTAGGTCGCCCTGAATGTTACAATTCACTATCAGTTTTTCGTCAGATTCGAAAATCTTTGACTCACAGCAGAACGGCCATAAGGTGCCCGAGGCAGCAATAGACCCATAGAGACAAGTCTGCTGGAGGACGATGTATTGAATCGGGACGCAATTTGAGTGATCTATCGTAATTAGGTGGCCCTGAACGTTACAATTCACTATCAGTTTTTCGTCCGATTCGGAAATCTTTGACTCACAGCAGAACGGCCATAAGGTGCCCGAGGCAGCAATAGACCCATGGAGACAAGTCTGCTGGAGGAGGATGTATTGAATCGGGACGCAATTTGAGTGATCCATCGTCATTAGGTGGCCCGGAACGTTACAATTCACTATCAGTTTTTCGTCCGATTCCAAAATCTTTGACTCACAGCAGAACGGCCATAAGGTGCCCGAGGCAGCAATAGACCCATGAAGACAAGTCGGCTGGAGGACGATGTATTGAATCGGGACGCAGTTTGAGTGATCAATCGTCATTAGGTGGCCCTGAATGTTACAATTCCCTATCAGTTTTTCGTCCGATTCGAAAATCTTTGACTCACAGCAGAACGGCCATAAGGTGCCCGAGGCAGCAATAGACCCATGGAGACAGGTCTGCTGGAGGACGATGTATTGAATCGGGACGCAATTTGAGTGATCCATCGTCATTAGGTGGCTCTGAACGTTACAATTCACTATCAGTTTTTCGTCCGATTCGAAAATCTTTGACTCACAGCAGAACGGCCATAAGGTGCCCGAGGCAGCAATAGACCCATGGAGACAAGTCTGCTGGAGGACGATGTATTGAATCGGTACGCAATTTGAGTGATCCATCGTCATTAGGTGGCCCCTGAACGTTACAATTCACTATCAGTTTTTCGTCCCATTCGATAATCTAACTCACAGCAGAACGGCCATAAGGTGCCCGAGGTAGCAAAAGACCCATGGAGACAAGTCGGCTGGAGAACGATGTATTGAATCGGGACGCAATTTGAGTGTTCCATCGTCATTAGGAGGCCCTGAATGTTACAATTAACTATCAGTTTTTCGTCCCATTCGATAATCTAGACTCACGGCAAAACGACCATAAGGTGCCCGAGGCAGCAATAGACCTATGGAGACAAGTCTGCTGGAGGACGAGGTATTGAATCGGGACGCAATTTGAGTGTTCCATCGTCATTAGGAGGCCCTGAACGTTACAATTCACTATCAGTTTTTCATCCGATTCGAAAATCTTTGACTCACAGCAGAACGGCCATAAGGTGCCGGAGGCAGCAATAGACCCATGGAGACAAGTCTGCTGGAGGACGATGTATTAAATCGGGACGCAATTTGAGTGATCAATCGTCATTAGGTGGCCCTGAATGTTACAATTCCCTATCAGTTTTTTGTCCGATTCGAAAATCTTTGACTCACAGCAGAACGGCCATAAGGTGCCCGAGGCAGCAATAGACCCATGGAGACAGGTCTGCTGGAGGACGATGTATTGAATCGGGACGCAATTTGAGTGATCCATCGTCATTAGGTGGCTCTGACCGTTACAATTCACTATCAGTTTTTCGTCCGATTCGAAAATCTTTGACTCACAGCAGAACGGCCATAAGGTGCCCGAGGCAGCAATAGACCCATGGAGACAAGTCTGCTGGAGGACGATGTATTGAATCGGTACGCAATTTGAGTGATCCATCGTCATTAGGTGGCCCCTGAACGTTACAATTCAGTATCAGTTTTTCGTCCCATTCGATAATCTAACTCACAGCAGAACGGCCATAAGGTGCCCGAGGCAGCAAAAGACCCATTTAGACAAGTCGGCTGGAGAACGATGTATTGAATCGGGACGCAATTTTAGTGTTCCATCGTCATTAGGAGGCCCTGAATGTTACAATTAACTATCAGTTTTTCGTCCCATTCGATAATCTAGACTCACGGCAAAACGACCATAAGGTGCCCGAGGCAGCAATAGACCTATGGAGACAAGTCTGCTGGAGGACGAGGTATTGAATCGGGACGCAATTTGAGTGTTCCATCGTCATTAGGAGGCCCTGAACGTTACAATTCACTATCAGTTTTTCATCCGATTCGAAAATCTTTGACTCACAGCAGAACGGCCATAAGGTGCCGGAGGCAGCAATAGACCCATGGAGACAAGTCTGCTGGAGGACGATGTATTAAATCGGGACGCAATTTGAGTGATCCATCGTCATTAGGTGGCCGTGAACGTTACAATTCACTATCAGTTTTTCGTCCGATTCGAAAATCTTTGACTCACAGCAGAACGGCCATAAGGTGCCCGAGGCAGCAATAGACCCATTGAGACAAGTCTGCTGGAGGACGATGTATTGAATCGGGACGCAATTTGAGTGTTCCGTCGTCATTAGGTGGCCCTGAAAGTTACAATTCCCTATCAGTTTTTCGTCCGATTCGAAAATCTTTGACTCACAGCAGAACGGCCATAAGGTGCCCGAGGCAGCAATAGACCGATGGAGACAAGTCTGCTGGAGGACGATGGATTGAATCGGGACGAAATTTGAGTGTTCCATCGTCATTAGGAGGCCCTGAATGTTACAATTAACTATCAGTTTTTCGTCCCATTCGATAATCTAGGCTCACGGGAGAACGACCATAAGGTGCCCGAGGCAGCAATAGATCCATGGAGACAAGTCTGCTGGAGGACGAGGTATTGAATCGGGACGCAATTTGAGTGTTCCATCGTCATTAGGAGGCCCTGAACGTTACAATTCACTATCAGTTTTTCGTCCGATTCGAAAATCTTTGACTCACAGCAGAACGGCCATAAGGTGCCCGAGGTGTTCCATGGAGTCAAGTCGGCTGGAGGACGATGTATTCAATCGGGACGCAATTTGTGTGGTCCATCGTCATTAGGTGGCCCTGAATGTTACAATTCACTATCAGTTTTTCGTCCGATTCGAAAATCTTTGACTCACAGCATAACGGCCATAAGGTGCCCGGGGGAGCAATAGACCCATGGAGACAAGTCGGCTGGAGGACGATGTATTGAATCGGGACGCGATTTGCGTGATCCATCGTCATTAGGTGGCCCTGAAAGCTACAATTCACTATCAGTTTTTCGTCCGATTCGAAAATCTTTGACTCACAGCAGAACGGCCATGAGGTGCCCGAGGCAGCAATAGACCCATGGAGACAAGTCTGCTGGAGGACGTATTGAATCGGGACGCAATTTGAGTGTTCCATCGTCATTAGGAGGCCCTGAATGTTAAAATTAACTATCAGTTTTTCGTCCCATTCGATAATCTAGACTCACGGGAGAACGACCATAAGGTGCCCGAGGCAGCAATAGACTCATGGAGACATGTCGGCTGGAGGATGATGTATTGAATCGGGACGCAATTTGAGTGATCCATCGTCATTAGGTGGCCCTAAAAGTTACAATTCACTATCAGTTTTTCGTCCGATTCGAAAATATTTGACTCACAGCAGAACGGCCATAAGGTGCCCGAGGCAGCAATAGACCCATGGAGACATATCTGCTGGAGGAGGATGTATTGAATCGGGACGCAATTTGAGTGATCCATCGTCATTAGGTGGCCCTGAAAGTTACAATTCCCTATCAGTTTTTCGTCCGATTCGAAAATCTTTGACTCACAGCAGAACGGCCATAAGGTGCCCGAGGCAGCAATAGACCAATGGAGACAAGTCTGCTGGAGGACGATGGATTGAATCGGGACGCAATTTGAGTGTTCCATCGTCATTAGGAGGCCCTAAATGTTACAATTAACTATCAGTTTTTCGTCCCATTCGATAATCTAGACTCACGGGAGAACGACCATAAGGTGCCAGAGGCAGCAATAGACCCATGGAGACAAGTCTGCTGGATGACGAGGTATTGAATCGGGACGCAATTTGAGTGTTCCATCGTCATTAGTAGGCCCTGAACGTTACAATTCACTATCAGTTTTTCGTCCGATTCGAAAATCTTTGACTCACAGCAGAACGGCCATAAGGTGCCCGACGCAGCAATAGACCAATGGAGACAAGTCTCCTGGAGGACGATGTATTGAATCGGGACGCAATTTGAGTGATCCATCGTCATTAGGTGCCCCTGAACGTTACAATTCACTATCAGTTTTTCGTCCGATTCGAAAATCTTTGACTCACAGCAAAACGGCCATAAGGTGACCGATTCAGCAATAGACCAATGGAGACAAGTCTGCTGGAGGACGATGGATTGAATCGGGACGCAATTTGAGTGTTCCATCGTCATTAGGAGGCCCTGAATGTTACAATGAACTATCAGTTTTTCGTCCCATTCGATAATCTAGACTCACGGGAGAACTACCATAAGGTGCCCGAGGCAGCAATAGACCCATGGAGACAAGTCTGCTGGAGGACGATGTATTGAATCGGGACGCAATTTGAGTGTTCCATCGTCATTAGGAGGCCCTGAACGTTACAATTCACTATCAGTTTTTCGTCCGATTCGAAAATCTTTGACTCACAGCAGAACGGCCATAAGGTGCCCGAGGTGTTCCATGGAGTCAAGTCGGCTGGAGGACGATGTATTCAATCGGGACGCAATTTGTGTGGTCCATCGTCATTAGGTGGCCCTGAATGTTACAATTCACTATCAGTTTTTCGTCCGATTCGAAAATCTTTGACTCACAGCAGAACGACCATAAGGTGCCCGGGGGAGCAATAGACTCATGGAGACAAGTCGGCTGGAGGACGATGTATTGAATCGGGACGCAATTTGCGTGATCCATCGTCATTAGGTGGCCCTGAAAGCTACAATTCACTATCAGTTTTTCGTCCGATTCGAAAATCTTTGACTCACAGCAGAACGGCCATGAGGTGCCCGAGGCAGCAATAGACCCATGGAGACAAGTCTGCTGGAGGACGTATTGAATCGGGACGCAGTTTGAGTGTTCCATCGTCATTAGGAGGCCCTGAATGTTCCAATTAACTATCAGTTTTTCGTCCCATTCGATAATCTAGACTCACGGGAGGACGACCATAAGGTGCCCGAGGCAGCAATAGACTCATGGAGACATGGCGGCTGGAGGATGATGTATTGAATCGGGACGCTATTTGAGTGATCCATCGTCATTAGGTGGCCCTAAAAGTTACAATTCACTATCAGTTTTTCGTCCGATTCGAAAATCTTTGACTCACAGCAGAACGGCCATAAGGTGCCCGAGGCAGCAATAGACCCATGGAGACAAGTCTGCTGGAGGAGGATGTATTGAATCGGGACGCAATTTGAGTGATCCATCGTCATTAGGTGGCCCTGAACGTTACAATTCACTATCAGTTTATCGTCCGATTCCAAAATCTTTGACTCACAGCAGAACGGCCATAGGGTGCCCGAGGTAGCAATAGACCCATGAAGACAAGTCGGCTGGAGGACGATGTATTGATTCGGGACGCAATTTGAGTGATCCATCGTCATTAGGAGGCCCTGAACGTTACAATTCCCTATCAGTTTTTCATCCCATTCGCTAATCTAGACTCACGGGAGAACGACCATAAGGCGCCCGAGGCAGCAATAGACTCATGGAGACAAGTCTGCTGGAGGACGATGTATTGAATCGGGACGCAATTTGAGTGATCCATCGTCATTAGGTGGCCCTGAACGTTACAATTCACTATCAGTTTTTCGTCCGACTCGAAAATCTTTGACTCACAGCAGAACGGCCATAAGGTGCCTGAGGCAGCAATAGACCCATGGAGACAATTCTGCTGGAGGAGGATGTATTGAATCGGGACGCAATTTGAGTGATCCATCGTCATTAGGTGGCCCTGAACGTTACAATTCACTATCAGTTTTTCGTCCGATTCGAAAATCTTTGACTCACAGCAGAACGACCATAAGGTGCCCGGGGGAGCAATAGACTCATGGAGACAAGTCGGCTGGAGGACGATGTATTGAATCGGGACGAAATTTGCGTGATCCATCGTCATTAGGTGGCCCTGAAAGCTACAATTCACTATCAGTTTTTCGTCTGATTCGAAAATCTTTGACTCACAGCAGAACGGCCATGAGGTGCCCGAGGCAGCAATAGACCCATGGAGACAAGTCTGCTGGAGGACTTATTGAATCTGGACGCAATTAGAGTGTTCCATCGTCATTAGGAGGCCCTGAATGTTACAATTAACTATCAGTTTTTCGTCCCATTCGATAATCTAGACTCACGGGAGAACGACCATAAGGTGCCCGAGGCAGCAATAGACTCATGGAGACAAGTCGGCAGGAGGATGATGTATTGAATCGGGACGCAATTTGAGTGATCCATCGTCATTAGGTGGCCTTAAAGGTTACAACTCACTATCAGATTTTCGTCCGATTCGAAAATCTTTGACTCACAGCAGAACGGCCATAAGGTGCCCGAGGCAGCAATAGACCCATGGAGACAAGTCTGCTGGAGGACGATGTAATGAATCGGGACGCAATTTGAGTGATCCATCGTCATTAGGTGGCCCTGAAAGTTACAATTCCCTATCAGTTTTTCGTCCGATTCGAAAATCTTTGACTCACAGCAGAACGGCCGTAAGGTGCCCGAGGCAGCAATAGACCCATGGAGACAAGTCTGCTGGAGGACGATGTATTGAATCGGTACGCAATTTCAGTGATCCATCGTCATTAGGTGGCCCCTGAACGTTACAATTCACTATCAGTTTTTCGTCCCATTCGATAATCTAGACTCACAGCAGAACGGCCATAAGGTGCCCGAGGTAGCAATAGACCCATGGAGACAAATCGGCTGGAGAATGATGTATTGAATCGGGACGCAATTTGAGTGTTCCATCGTCATTAGGAGGCCCTGAATGTTACAATTAACTATCAGTTTTTCGTCCCATTCGATAATCTAGACTCATGGCAGAACGACCATAAGGTGCCCGAGGCAGCAATAGACCCATGGAGACAAGTCTGCTGGAGGACCAGGTATTGAATCGGGACGCAATTTGAGGGTTCCATCGGCATTAGGAGGCCCTGAACGTTAGAATTCACTACCAGTTTTTCGTCCGAGTCGAAAATCTTTACTCGCAGCAGAACGGCCATAAGGTGCCCGAGGCAGCAATAGACCCATGGAGACAAGTCTGCTGGAGGACGATATATTGAATCGGGACGCAATTTGAGTGATCCATCGTCATTAGGTGGCCCTGAACGTTTTAATTCACTATCAGTTTTTCGTCCGATTCGAAATTCTTTGACTCACAGCAGAACGACCATAAGGTGCCCGAGGCAGCAATAGACCCATGGAGACAAGTCTGCTGGAGGACGATGTATTGAATCGGGACGCAATTTGAGTGTTCCATCGTCATTAGGAGGCCCTGAATGTTACAATTAACTATCAGTTTTTCGTCCCATTAGATAATCTAGACTCACAGCAGAATGGCCATAAGGTGCCCGAAGCAGAAATAGACCCATGGAGTCCAGTCGGCTGGAGGACGATGTATTGAATCGGGACGCAATTTGTGTGGTCCATCGTCATTAGGTGGCCCTCAAAGTTACAATTCACTATCAGTTTTTCGTCCGATTCGAAAATCTTTGACTCACAGCAGAACGGCCATAAGGTGTCCGAGGCAGCAATAGACTCATGGAGACAAGTCTGCTGGAGGACGATGTATTGAATCGGGACGCAATTTGAGTGATCCATCGTCATTAGGTGGCCCTGAAAGTTACAATTCCCTATCAGTTTTTCGTCCGATTCGAAAATCTTTGACTCACAGCAGAACGGCCATAAGGTGCCCGAGGCAGCAATAGACCAATGGAGACAAGTCTGCTGGAGGACGATGGATTGAATCGGGACGCAATTTGAGTGTTCCATCGTCATTAGGGGGCCCTAAATGTTACAATTAACTATCAGTTTTCCGTCCCATTCGATAATCTAGACTCACGGGAGAACGACCATAAGGTGCCCGAGGCAGCAATAGACCCATGGAGACAAGTCTGCTGGAGGACGAGGTATTGAATCGGGACGCAATTTGAGTGTTCCATCGTCATTAGGAGGCCCTGAACGTTACAATTCACTATCAGTTTTTCGTCCGATTCGAAAATCTTTGACTCACAGCAGAACGGCCATAAGGTGCCCGAGGCAGCAATAGACCAATGGAGACAAGTCACCTGGAGGACGATGTATTGAATCGGGACGCAATTTGAGTGATCCATCGTCATTAGGTGCCCCTGAACGTTACAATTCACTATCAGTTTTTCGTCCGATTCGAAAATCTTTGACTCACAGCAGAACGGCCATAAGGTGCCCGAGCTAGCAATAGACCCATGAAGACAAGTCTGCTGGAGGACGATGTATTGAATCGGGACGCAATTTGAGTGATCCATCGTCATTAGGTGGCCCTGAATGTTACAATTCCCTATCAGTTTTTCATCCCATTCGATAATCTAGACTCACGGGAGAACGACCATCAGGTGCCCGAGGCAGCAATAGACTCATGGAGACAAGTCTGCTGGAGGACGATGTATTGAATCGGGACGCAATTTGAGTGATCCATCGTCATTAGGTGGCCCTGAACGTTACAATTCACTATCAGTTTTTCGTCCGATTCGAAAATCTTTGACTCACAGCAGAACGGCCATAAGGTGCCCGAGGCAGCAATAGACCCATGGAGACAAGTCTGCTGGAGGAGGATGTATTGAATCGGGACGCAATTTGAGTGATCCATCGTCATTAGGTGGCCCTGAACGTTACAATTCACTATCAGTTTTTCGTCCGATTCGAAAATCTTTGACTCACAGCAGAACGACCATAAGGTGCCCGGGGGAGCAATAGACCCATGCAGACAAGTCGGCTGGAGGACGAAGTATTGAATCGGGACGCAATTTGCGTGATCCATCGTCATTAGGAGGCCCTGAAAGCTACAATTTACTATCAGTTTTTCGTCTGATTCGAAAATCTTTGACTCACAGCAGAACGGCCATGAGGTGCCCGAGGCAGCAATAGACCCATGGAGACAAGTCTGCTGGAGGACTTATTGAATCGGGACGCAATTTGAGTGTTCCATCGTCATTAGGAGGCCCTGAATGTTACAATTAACTATCAGTTTTTCGTCCCATACGATAATCTAGACTCACGGGAGAACGACCATAAGGTGCCCGAGGCAGAATAGACTCAAGGAGACAAGTCGGCTGGAGGATGATGTATTGAATCGGGACGCAATTTGAGTGATCCATCGTCATTAGGTGGCCCTAAAAGTTGCAACTCACTATCAGTTTTTCGTCCGATTCGAAAATCATTGACTCACAGCAGAACGGCCATAAGGTGCCCGAGGCAGCAATAGTCCCATGGAGACAAGTCTGCTGGAGGACGATGTATTGAATCGGGACGCAATTTGAGTGTTCCATCGTCATTAGGAGGCCCTGAACGTTACAATTCACTATCAGTTTTTCGTCCCATTCGAAAATCTTTGACTCACAGCAGAACGACCATAAGGTGCCCGAGGCAGCAATAGACCCATGGAGACAAGTCGGCTGGAGGACGATGTATTGAATCGGGACGCAATTTGAGTGATCCATCGTCATTAGGTGGCCCTGAAAGTTACAATTCCCTATCACATTTCGTCCGATTCGAAAATCTTTGACTCACAGCAGAACGGCCATAAGGTGCCCGAGGCAGCAATAGACCCATGGAGACAAGTCTGCTGGAGGACGATGTATTGAATCGGTACGCAATTTGAGTGATCCATCGTCATTAGGTGGCCCCTGAACGTTACAATTCACTGTCAGTTTTTCGTCCCATTCGATAATCTAGACTCACAGCAGAACGGCCATAAGGTGCCCGAGGCAGAAATAGACCCATGGAGTCCAGTCGGCTGGAGGACGATGTATTGAATCGGGACGCAATTTGTGTGGTCCATCGTCATTAGGAGGCCCTGAATGTTACAATTAACTATCAGTTTTTCGTCCCATTCGATAATCTAGACCCACAGCAGAACGGCCATAAGGTGCCCGAGGCAGCAATAGACCCATGGAGTCAAGTCGGCTGGAGGACGGTGTATTGAATCGGGACGCAATTTGTGTGGTCCATCGTCATTAGGTGGCCCTGAATGTTACAATTCACTATCATTTTTTCGTCCCATTCGAAAATCTTAGACACAGCATAACGGCCATAAGGTGCCCGAGGGAGCAATAGACCCATGGAGACAAGTCGGCTGGAAGACGATGTATTGAATCGGGACGCAATTTGAGTGATCCATCGTCATTAGGTGGCCCTGAAAGTTACAATTCACTATCAGTTTTTCGTCCGATTCGAAAATCTTTGACTCACAGCAGAACGGCCATAAGGTGCCCGAGGCAGCAATAGACTCATGGAGACAAGTCTGCTGGAGGACGATGTATTGAATCGGGACGCAATTTGAGTGATCCATCGTCATTAGGTGGCCCTGAACGTTACAATTCACTATCAGTTTTTCGTCCGATTCGACAATCTTTGACTCACAGCAGAACGGCCATAAGGTGCCCGAGGCAACAATACACCCATGGAGACAAGTCTGCTGGAGGACGAACTATTGAATCGGGACGCAATTTGAGTGATCCATCGTTATTAGGTGGCCATGAACGTTACAATTCACCATAAGTTTTTCGTCCGATTCGAAAATCTTTGACTCACAGCAGAACGGCCATAAGGTGCCCGAGGCAGCAATAGACCCATGGAGACAAGTCGGCTGGAGGACGATGTATTGAATCGGGACGCAATTTGAGTGATCCATCGTCATTAGGTGGCCCTGAAAGTTACAATTCCCTATCAGTTTTTCGTCCGATTCGAAAATCTTTGACTCACAGCAGAACGGCCATAAGGTGCCCGAGGCAGCAATAGACCCATGGAGACAAGTCTGCTGGAGGACGATGTATTGAATCGGTACGCAATTTTGAGTGATCCATCGTCATTTGGTGGCCCCTGAACGTTACAATTCACTATCAGTTTTTCGTCCCATTCGATAATCTAGACTCACAGCAGAACGGCCATAAGGTGCCCGAGGTAGCAATAGACCCATGGAGACAAGTCGGCTGAAGAACGATGTATTGAATCGGGACGCAATTTGAGTGTTACGTCGTCATTAGGAGGCCCTGAATGTTACAATTAACTATCAGTTTTTCGTCCCATTCGATAATCTACACTCACGGCAGAACGACCATAAGGTGCCCGAGGCAGCAATAGACCCATGGAGACAAGTCTGCTGGAGGACGAGGTATTGAATCGGGACGCAATTTGAGTGTTCCATCGGCATTAGGAGGCCCTGAACGTTAGAATTCACTACCAGTTTTTCGTCCGATTTGAAAATCCTTACTCACAGCAGAACGGCCATAAGGTGCCCGAAGCAGCAATTGACCCATGGAGACAAGTCTGCTGGAGGACGATGTATTGAATCGGTACGCAATTTGAGTGATCCATCGTCATTAGGTGGCCCTGAAAGTTACAATTCCCTATCACTTTTTCGTCCGATTCGAAAATCTTTGACTCACAGCAGAACGGCCATAAGGTGCCCGAGGCAGCAATAGACCCATGGAGACAAGTCTGCTGAAGGACGATGTATTGAATCGGGACGCAATTTGTGTGGTCCATCGTCATTAGGAGGCCCTGAATGTTACAATTAACTATCAGTTTTTCGTCCCATTCGATAATCTAGACCCACAGCAGAACGGCCATAAGGTGCCCGAGGCAGCAATAGACCCATGGAGTCAAGTCGGCTGGAGGACGGTGTATTGAATCGGGACGCAATTTGTGTGGTCCATCGTCATTAGGTGGCCCTGAATGTTACAATTCACTATCATTTTTTCGTCCGATTCGAAAATCTTAGACACAGCATAACGGCCATAAGGTGCCCGAGGGAGCAATAGACCCATGGAGACAAGTCGGCTGGAAGACGATGTATTGAATCGGGACGCAATTTGAGTGATCCATCGTCATTAGGTGGCCCTGAAAGTTACAATTCACTATCAGTTTTTCGTCCGATTCGAAAATCTTTGACTCACAGCAGAACGGCCATAAGGTGCCCGAGGCAGCAATAGACTCATGGAGACAAGTCTGCTGGAGGACGATGTATTGAATCGGGACGCAATTTGAGTGATCCATCGTCATTAGGTGGCCCTGAACGTTACAATTCACTATCAGTTTTTCGTCCGATTCGACAATCTTTGACTCACAGCAGAACGGCCATAAGGTGCCCGAGGCAACAATACACCCATGGAGACAAGTCTGCTGGAGGACGAACTATTGAATCGGGACGCAATTTGAGTGATCCATCGTCATTAGGTGGCCATGAACGTTACAATTCACCATAAGTTTTTCGTCCGATTCGAAAATCTTTGACTCACAGCTGAACGGCCATAAGGTGCCCGAGGCAGCAATAGACCCATGGAGACAAGTCGGCTGGAGGACGATGTATTGAATCGGGACGCAATTTGAGTGATCCATCGTCATTAGGTGGCCCTGAAAGTTACAATTTTTTATCAGTTTTTCGTCCGATTCGAAAATCTTTGACTCACAGCAGAACGGCCATAACGTGCCCGAGGCAGCAATAGACCCATGGAGACAAGTCTGCTGGAGGACGATGTATTGAATCGGTACGCAATTTTGAGCGATCCATCGTCATTTGGTGGCCCCTGAACGTTACAATTCACTATCAGTTTTTCGTCCCATTCGATAATCTAGACTCACAGCAGAACGGCCATAAGGTGCCCGAGGTAGCAATAGACCCATGGAGACAAGTCGGCTGAAGAACGATGTATTGAATCGGGACGCAATTTGAGTGTTACGTCGTCATTAGGAGGCCCTGAATGTTACAATTAACTATCAGTTTTTCGTCCCATTCGATAATCTACACTCACGGCAGAACGACCATAAGGTGCCCGAGGCAGCAATAGACGCATGGAGACAAGTCTGCTGGAGGACGAGGTATTGAATCGGGACGCAATTTGAGTGTTCCATCGGCATTAGGAGGCCCTGAACGTTAGAATTCACTACCAGTTTTTCGTCCGATTTGAAAATCCTTACTCACAGCAGAACGGCCATAAGGTGCCCGAGGCAGCAATTGACCCATGGAGACAAGTCTGCTGGAGGACGATGTATTGAATCGGGACGCAATTTGAGTGATCCATCGTCATTAGGTGGCCCTGAACGTTACAATTCACTATCAGTTTTTCGACCGATTCGAAAATCTTTGACTCACAGCAGAACGGCCATAAGGTGCCCGAGGCAGCAATAGACCCATGGAGACAAGTCTGCTGGAGGACGATGTATTGAATCGGGACGCAATTTCAGTGTTCCATCGTCATTAGGAGGCCCTGAATGTTACAATTAACTATCAGTTTTTCGTCCCAATCGATAATCTAAACTCACAGCAGAATGGCCATAAGGTGCCCGAGGCAGAAATAGACCCATGGAGTCCAGTCGGCTGGAGGACGATGTATTGAATCGGGACGCAATTTGTGTGGTCCATCGTCATTAGGAGGCCCTCAATGTTACAATTACGTATCAGTTTTTCGTCCCATTCGATAATCTAGACCCACAGCAGAACGGCCATAAGGTGCCCGAGGCAGCAATAGACCCATGGAGTCAAGTCGGCTGGAGGACGATGTATTGAATCGGGACGCAATTTGTGTGGTCCATCGTCATTAGGTGGCCCTGAATGTTACAATTCACTATCATTTTTTCGTCCGATTCGAAAATCTTAGACACAGCATAACGGCCATAAGGTGCCCGCGGGAGCAATAGACCCATGAAGACAAGTCTGCTGGAGGACGACGTATTGAATCGGAACGCAAATTGAGTGATCCATCGTCATTAGGTGGCCCTGAATGTTACAATTCCCTATCAGTTTTTCATCCCATTCGATAATCTAGACTCACGGGAGAACGACCATAAGGTGCCCGAGGCAGCAATAGACCAATGGAGACAAGTCACCTGGAGGACGATGTATTGAATCGGGACGCAATTTGAGTGATCCATCGTCATTAGGTGCCCCTGAACGTTACAATTCACTATCAGTTTTTCGTCCGATTCGAAAATCTTTGACTCACAGCAGAACGGCCATAAGGTGCCCGAGGCAGCAATAGACCCATGAAGACAAGTCTGCTGGAGGACGATGTATTGAATCGGGACGCAATTTGAGTGATCCATCGTCATTAGGTGGCCCTGAATGTTACAATTCCCTATCAGTTTTTCATCCCATTCGATAATCTAGACTCACGGGAGAACGACCATAAGGTGCCCGAGGCAGCAATAGACTCATGGAGACAAGTCTGCTGGAGGACGATGTATTGAATCGGTACGCAATTTGCGTGATCCATCGTCATTAGGTGGCCCTGAAAGCTACAATTCACTATCAGTTTTTCGTCTGATTCGAAAATCTTTGACTCACAGCAGAACGGCCATGAGGTGCCCGAGGCAGCAATAGACCCATGGAGACAAGACTGCTGGAGGACTTATTGAATCGGGACGCAATTTGAGTGTTCCATCGTCATTAGGAGGCCCTGAATGTTACAATTAACTATCAGTTTTTCGTCCCATTCGATAATCTAGACTCACGGGAGAACGACCATAAGGTGCCCGAGGCAGAATAGACTCATGGAGACAAGGCGGCTGGAGGATGATGTATTGAATCGGGACGCAATTTGAGTGATCCATCGTCATTAGGTGGCCCTAAAAGTTGCAACTCACTATCAGTTTTTCGTCCGATTCGAAAATCATTGACTCACAGCAGAACGGCCATAAGGTGCCCGAGGCAGCAATAGACCCATGGAGACAAGTCTGCTGGAGGACGATGTATTGAATAGGGACACAATTTGAGTGTTCCATCGTCATTAGGAGGCCCTGAACGTTACAATTCACTATCAGTTTTTCGTCCCATTCGAAAATCTTTGACTCACAGCAGAACGACCATAAGGTGCCCGAGGCAGCAATAGACCCATGGAGACAAGTTGGCTGGAGGACGATGTATTGAATCGGGACGCAATTTGAGTGATCCATCGTCATAGGTGGCCCTGAAAGTTACAATTCCCTATCACTTTTTCGTCCGATTCGAAAATCTTTGACTCACAGCAGAACGGCCATAAGGTGCCCGAGGCAGCAATAGACCCATGGAGACAAGTCTGCTGGAGGACGATGTATTGAATCGGTACGCAATTTGAGTGATCCATCGTCATTAGGTGGCCCCTGAACGTTACAATTCACTGTCAGTTTTTCGTCCCATTCGATAATCTAGACTCACAGCAGAACGGCCATAAGGTGCCCGACACAGAAATAGACCCATGGAGTCCAGTCGGCTGGAGGACGATGTATTGAATCGGGACGCAATTTGTGTGGTCCATCGTCATTAGGAGGCCCTGAATGTTACAATTAACTATCAGTTTTTCGTCCCATTCGATAATCTAGACCCACAGCAGAACGGCCATAAGGTGCCCGAGGCAGCAATAGACCCATGGAGTCAAGTCGGCTGGAGGACGGTGTATTGAATCGGGACGCAATTTGTGTGGTCCATCGTCATTAGGTGGCCCTGAATGTTACAATTCACTATCATTTTTTCGTCCGATTCGAAAATCTTAGACACAGCATAACGGCCATAAGGTGCCCGAGGGAGCAATAGAGCCATGGAGACAAGTCGGCTGGAGGACGATGTATTGAATCGGGACGCAATTTGAGTGATCCATCGTCATTAGGTGGCCCTGAACGTTACAATTCACTATCAGTTTTTCGTCCGATTCGACAATCTTTGACTCACAGCAGAACGGCCATAAGGTGCCCGAGGCTACAATACACCCATGGAGACAAGTCTGCTGGAGGACGAACTATTGAATCGGGACGCAATTTGAGTGATCCATCGTCATTAGGTGGCCATGAACGTTACAATCCACCATAAGTTTTTCGTCCGATTCGAAAATCTTTGACTCACAGCAGAACGGCCATAAGGTGCCCGAGGCAGCAATAGACCCATGGAGACAAGTCGGCTGGAGGACGATGTATTGAATCGGGACGCGATTTGAGTGATCCATCGTCATTAGGTGGCCCTGAAAGTTACAATTCCCTATCAGTTTTTCGTCCGATACGAAAATCTTTGACTCACAGCAGAACGGCCGTAAGGTGCCCGAGGCAGCAATAAACCCATGGAGACAAGTCTGCTGGAGGACGATGTATTGAATCGGTACGCAATTTTGAGTGATCCATCGTCATTAGGTGGCCCCTGAACGTTACAATTCACTATCAGTTTTTCGTCCCATTCGATAATCTAGACTCACAGCAGAACGGCCATAAGGTGCCCGAGGTAGCAATAGACCCATGGAGACAAGTCGGCTGAAGAACGATGTATTGAATCGGGACGCAATTTGAGTGTTCCGTCGTCATTAGGAGGCCCTGAATGTTACAATTAACTATCAGTTTTTCGTCCCATTCGATAATCTAGACTCACGGCAGAACGACCATAAGGTGCCCGAGGCAGCAATAGACCCATGGAGACAAGTCTGCTGGAGGACGAGGTATTGAATCGGGACGCAATTTGAGTGTTCCATCGGCATTAGGAGGCCCTGAACGTTAGAATTCACTACCAGTTTTTCGTCCGATTTGAAAATCCTTACTCACAGCAGAACGGCCATAAGGTGCCCGAGGCAGCAATTGACCCATGGAGACAAGTCTGCTGGAGGACGATGTATTGAATCGGGACGCAATTTGAGTGATCCATCGTCATTAGGTGGCCCTGAACATTACAATTCACTATCAGTTTTTCGACCGATTCGAAAATCTTTGACTCACAGCAGAACGCCCATAAGGTGCCCGAGGCAGCAATAGACCCATGGAGACAAGTCTGCTGGAGGACGATGTATTGAATCGGGACGCAATTTGAGTGTTCCATCGTCATTAGGAGGCCCTGAATGTTACAATTAACTATCAGTTTTTCGTCCCATTCGATAATCTAAACTCACAGCAGAATGGCCATAAGGTGCCCGAGGCAGAAATAGACCCATGGAGTCCAGTCGGCTGGAGGACGATGTATTGAATCGGGACGCAATTTGTGTGGTCCATCGTCATTAGGAGGCCCTGAATGTTACAATTACGTATCAGTTTTTCGTCCCATTCGATAAAATAGACCCACAGCAGAACGGCCATAAGCTGCCCGAGGCAGCAATAGACCCATGGAGTCAAGTCGGCTGGAGGACGATGTATTGAATCGGGACGCAATTTGTGTGGTCCATCGTCATTAGGTGGCCCTGAATGTTACAATTCACTATCATTTTATCGTCCGATTCGAAAATCTTAGACACAGCATAACGGCCATAAGGTGCCCGAGGGAGCAATAGACCCATGGAGACAAGTCGGCTGGAAGACGATGTATAGAATCGGGACGCAATTTGAGTGATCCATCGTCATTATGTGGCCCTGAAAGTTACAATTCACTATCAGTTTTTCGTCCGATTCGAAAATCTTTGACTCACAGCAGAACGGCCATAAGGTGCCCGAGGCAGCAATAGACTCATGGAGACAAGTCTGCTGGAGGACGATGTATTGAATCGGGACGCAATTAGAGTGATCCATCGTCATTAGGTGGCGATGAACGTTACAATTCACCATCAGTTTTTCGTCCGATTCGAAAATCTTTGACTCACAGCAGAACGGCCATAAGGTGCCCGAGGCAGCAATAGACCCATGGAGACAAGTCTGCTGGAGGTCGATGTATTGAATCGGGACGCAATTTGAGTGTTCCATCGTCATTAGGTGGCCCTGAAAGTTACAACTCCCTATCAGTTATTCGTCCGATTCGAAAATCTTTGACTCACAGCAGAACGGCCATAAGGTGCCCGAGGCAGCAATAGACCAATGGAGACAAGTCTGCTGGAGGACGATGGATTGAATCGGAACGCAATTTGAGTGTTCCATCGTCATTAGGAGGCCCTGAATGTTACAATTAACTATCAGTTTGTCGTCCCATTCGATAATCTAGACTCACGGGAGAACGACCATAAGGTGCCCGAGGCAGCAATAGACCCATGGAGACAAGTCTGCTGGAGGACGAGGTATTGAACCGGGACGCAATTTGAGTGTTCCATCGTCATTAGGAGGCACTGAACGTCACAATTCTCTATCAGTTTTTCGTCTGATTCGAAAATCTTTGACTCACAGCAGAACGGCCATAAGGTGCCCGAGGCAGCAATAGACCAATGGAGACAAGTCTCCTGGAGGACGATGTATTGAATCGGGACGCAATTTGAGTGTTCCATCGTCATTAGGAGGCCCTGAATGTTACAATTAACTATCAGTTTTTCGTCCCATTCGATAATGTAGACTCACAGCAGAACGGCCATAAGGTGTCCGAGGCAGCAATAGACCCATGGAGTCAAGTCGGCTGGAGGACGATGTATTGAATCGGGACGCAATTTGTGTGGTCCATCGTCATTAGGTGGCCCTGAATGTTACAATTCACTATCAGTTTTTCGTCCGATTCGAAAATCTTTGACTCACAGCATAACGGCCATAAGGTGCCCGGGAGAGCAATAGACCCATGGAGACAAGTCGGCTGGAGGACGATGTATTGAATCGGGACGCAATTTGCGTGATCCATCGTCATTAGGTGGCCCTGAAAGCTACAATTCACTATCAGTTTTTCGTCCGATTCGAAAATCTTTGACTCACAGCAGAACGGCCATGAGGTGCCCGAGGCAGCAATAGACCCTTGGAGACAAGTCTGCTGGAGGACTTATTGAATCGGGACGCAATTTGAGTGTTCCATCGTCATTAGGAGGCCCTGAATGTTACAATTAGCTATCAGTTTTTCGTCCCATTCGATAATCTAGACCCACAGCAGAACGGCCATAAGGTGCCCGAGGCAGCAATAGACTCATGGAGACAAGTCTACTGGAGGACGATGTATTGAATCGGGACGCAATTTGAGTGATCCATCGTCATTAGGTGGCCCTGAACGTTACAATTCACTATCAGTTTTTCGTCCGATTCGAAAATCTTTGACTCACAGCAGAACGGCCATAAGGTGCCCGAGGCAACAATAGACCCATGGAGACAAGTCTGCTGGAGGACGATGTATTGAATCGGGACGCAATTTGAGTTCCATCGTCATTAGGTGGCCATGAACGTTACAATTCACCATCAGTTTTTTGTCCGATTCGAATATCTTTGACTCACTGCAGAACGGCCATAAGGTGCCCGAGGCAGCAATAGACCAATGGAGACAAGTCTCCTGGAGGACGATGTATTGAATCGGGACGCAATTTGAGTGTTCCATCGTCATTAGGAGGCCCTGAATGTTACAATTAACTATCAGTTTTTCGTCCCATTCGATAATGTAGACTCACAGCAGAACGGCCATAAGGTGCCCGAGGCAGCAATACCCATGGAGTCAAGTCGGCTGGAGGACGATGGATTGAATCGGAACGCAATTTGAGTGTTCCATCGTCATTAGGAGGCCCTGAATGTTACAATTAACTATCAGTTTTTCGTCCCATTCGATAATCTAGACTCACGGGAGAACGACCATAAGGTGCCCGAGGCAGCAATAGACCCATGGAGACAAGTCTGCTGGAGGACGAGGTATTGAACCGGGACGCAATTTGAGTGTTCCATCGTCATTAGGAGGCACTGAACGTTACAATTCACTATCAGTTTTTCGTACGATTCGAAAATCTTTGACTCACAGCAGAACGGCCATAAGGTGCCCGAGGCAGCAATAGACCAATGGAGTCCAGTCGGCTGGAGGACGATGTATTGAATCGGGACGCAATTTGAGTGTTCCATCGTCATTAGGAGGCCCTGAATGTTACAATTAACTATCAGTTTTTCGTCCCATTCGATAATGTAGACTCACGGGAGAACGACCATAAGGTGCCCGAGGCAGCAATAGACTCATGGAGACAAGTCGGCTGGAGGATGATGTATTGAATCGGGACGCAATTTCAGTAATCCATCGTCATTAGGTGGCCCTAAAAGTTACAATTCACTATCAGTTTTTCGTCCGATTCGAAAATCTTTGACTCACAGCAAAACGGCCCTAAGGTGCCCGAGGCAGCAATGGACCCATGGAGACACGTCTACTGGAGGACGATGTATAGATTCGGGACGCAATTTGAGTGATCCATCGTCATTAGGTGGCCCTGAACGTGACAATTCACTATCAGTTCTTCGTCCCATTCGATAATCTAGACTCACAGCAGAACGGCCATAGTGTGCCCGAGGCAGCAATAGACCCATGGAGTCAAGTTGGCTGGAGGACGATGTATTGTATCGGGACGCAATTTGTGTGGTTCATCGTCAATAGGTGGCATTGAATGTTACAATTCACTATCAGTTTTTCGGCCGATTCGAAAATCTTTGACTCACAGCAGAACGGCCATAAGGTGCCCGAGGCAGCAATAGACCCATGGAGACAAGTCTTCTGGAGGACGATGTATTGAATCGGGACGCAATTTGAGTGATCGATCGTCATTAGGTGGCTCTGACCGTTACAATTCGCTATCAGTTTTTCGTCCGATTCGAAAATCTTTGACTCACAGCAGAACGGCCATAAGGTGCCCGAGGCAGCAATTGACCCATGCAGACAAGTCTGCTGGAGGACGAGGTATTGAATCAGGACGCAATTTGAGTGATCCATCGTCATTAGGAGGCCCTGAACGTTACAATTCACTATCAGTCTTTCGTCCGATTCGAAAATCTTTGACTAACAGCACAATGGCCATAAGGTGCCCGAGGCAGCAATAGACCCATGGAGACAAGTCTGCTTGAGGACGATGTATTGAATCGGGACGCAATTTGAGTGATCCATCGTCATTAGGTGGCCCTGAATGTTACAATTCACTATCAGTTTTTCGTCCGATTCGAAAATCTTTGACTCACAGCAGAACGGCCATAAGGTGCCCGAGGCAACAATAGACCCATGGAGACAAGTCTGCTGGAGGACGATGTATTGAATCGGGACGCAATTTGAGTGTTCCATCGTCATTAGGAGAACTTGAATGTTACAATTAACTATCAGTTTTTCGTCCCATTCGATAATCTAGACTCACAGCAGAATGGCCATAAGGTGCCCGATGCAGAAATAGACCTATGGAATCCAGTCGGCTGGAGGACGATGTATTGAATCGGGACGCAATTTGTGTGGTCCATCGTCATTAGGAGGCCCTGAATGTTACAATTAACTATCAGTTTTTCGTCCCATTCGATAATCTAGACCCACAGCAGAACGGCCATAAGGTGCCCGAGGCAGCAATAGACTCATGGAGACAAGTCTACTGGAGGACGATGTATTGAATCGGGACGCAATTTGAGTGATCCATCGTCATTAGGTGGCCCTGAACGTTACAATTCACTATCAGTTTTTCGTCCGATTCGAAAATCTTTGACTCACAGCAGAACGGCCATAAGGTGCCCGAGGCAACAATAGACCCATGGAGACAAGTCTGCTGGAGGACGATGTATTGAATCGGGACGCAATTTGAGTTATCCATCGTCATTAGGTGGCCATGAACGTTACAATTCACCAACAGTTTTTTGTCCGATTCGAATATCTTTGACTCACTGCAGAACGGCCATAAGGTGCCCGAGGCAGCAATAGACCAATGGAGACAAGTCTCCTGGAGGACGATGTATTGAATCGGGACGCAATTTGAGTGTTCCATCGTCATTAGGAGGCCCTGAATGTTACAATTAACTATCAGTTTTTCGTCCCATTCGATAATGTAGACTCACAGCAGAACGGCCATAAGGTGCCCGAGGCAGCAATACCCATGGAGTCAAGTCGGCTGGAGGACGATGGATTGAATCGGAACGCAATTTGAGTGTTCCATCGTCATTAGGAGGCCCTGAATGTTACAATTAACTATCAGTTTTTCGGCCCATTCGATAATCTAGACTCACGGGAGAACGACCATAAGGTGCCCGAGGCAGCAATAGACCCATGGAGACAAGTCTGCTGGAGGACGAGGTATTGAACCGGGACGCAATTTGAGTGTTCCATCGTCATTAGGAGGCACTGAACGTTACAATTCACTATCAGTTTTTCGTACGATTCGAAAATCTTTGACTCACAGCAGAACGGCCATAAGGTGCCCGAGGCAGCAATAGACCAATGGAGACAAGTCTCCTGGAGGACGATGTATTGAATCGGGACGCAATTTGAGTGTTCCATCGTCATTAGGAGGCCCTGAATGTTACAATTAACTATCAGTTTTTCGTCCCATTCGATAATGTAGACTCACAGCAGAACGGCCATAAGGTGCCCGAGGCAGCAATAGACCCATGGAGACAAGTCTGCTGGAGGACGAGGTATTGAACCGGGACGCAATTTGAGTGTTCCATCGTCATTAGGAGGCACTGAACGTTACAATTCACTATCAGTTTTTCGTACGATTCGAAAATCTTTGACTCACAGCAGAACGGCCATAAGGTGCCCGAGGCAGCAATAGACCAATGGAGACAAGTCTCCTGGAGGACGATGTATTGAATCGGGACGCAATTTGAGTGTTCCATCGTCATTAGGAGGCCCTGAATGTTACAATTAACTATCAGTTTTTCGTCCCATTCGATAATGTAGACTCACAGCAGAACGGCCATAAGGTGCCCGAGGCAGCAATACCCATGGAGACAAGTCTGCTGGAGGACGATGTATTGCATCGGGACGCCATGTGAGTGTTCCATCGTCATTAGGAGGCCCTAAACGTTACAGTTCACTATCAGTTTTTCGTCCGATTCGAAAATCTTTGACTCACAGCAGAACGGCCATAAGGTGCCCGAGGCAGCAATAGACCCATGGAGACAAGTCGGCTGGAGGACGATGTATTGAATCGGGACGCAATTTGAGTGATCCATCGTCATTAGATGGCCCTGAAAGTTACAATTCACTATCAGTTTTCGGCCGATTCGAAAATCTTTGACTCACAGCAGAACGGCCATAAGGTGCGCGAGGCAGCAATAGACCCATGGAGACAAGTCTGCTGGAGGACGATGTATTGAAGCGGGACGCAATTTGAGTGATCCATCGTCATTTGGTGGCCCTGAACGTTACAATTCACTATCAGTTTTTCGTCCGATTGGAAAATCTTTGACTCACAGCAGAACGGCCATAAGGTGCCCGAGGCAGCAATAGACCCATGGAGACAAGTCGGCTGGAGGACGATGTATTGAATCGGGACGCAATTTGAGTGATCCATCGTCATTAGGTGGCCCTGAATGTTACAATTCACTATCAGTTTTTCGTCCGATTCGAAAATCTTTGACTCACAGCAGAACGGCCATAAGGTGCCCGAGGCAGCAATAGACCCATGGAGACAAGTCTGCTGGAGGACGATGTATTGAATCGGGACGCAATTTGAGTGTTCCATCGTCATTAGGAGGCCCTGAACGTTACAATTCACTATCTGTTTTTCGTCCGATTCGAAAATCTTTTAGTCACAGCAGAACGGCCATAAGGTGCCCGAGGCAGCAATAGACCCATGGAGACAGGTCGGCTGGGAGATGATGTATTGAATCGGGACGCAATTTGAGTGATCCATCGTCATTAGGTGGCCCTAAAAGTTACAATTCACTATCAGTTTTTCGTCCGATTCGAATATCTTTGACTCACAGCAAAACGGCCATAAGGTGCCCGAGGCAGCAATAGACCAATGGAGACAAGTCTGCTGGAGGACGATGTATTGAATCGGGACGCAATTTGAGTGATCCATCGTCATTAGGTGGCCATGAACGTTACAATTCACCATCAGTTTTTTGTCCGATTCGAAAATCTTTGACTCACAGCAGAACGGCCATAAGGTGCCCGAAGCAGCAATAGACCCATGGAGACAAGTCTGCTGGAGGTCGATGTATTGAATCGGGACGCAATTTGAGTGTTCCATCGTCATTAGGTGGCCCTGAAAGTTACAACTCCCTATCAGTTATTCGTCCGATTCGAAAATCTTTGACTCACAGCAGAACGGCCATAAGGTGCCCGAGGCAGCAATAGACCAATGGAGACAAGTCTGCTGGAGGACGATGGATTGAATCGGAACGCAATTTGAGTGATCCATCGTCATTAGGAGGCCCTGAATGTTACAATTAACTATCAGTTTGTCGTCCCATTCGATAATCTAGACTCATGGGAGAACGACCATAAGGTGCCCGAGGCAGCAATAGACCCATGGAGACAAGTCTGCTGGAGGACGAGGTATTGAACCGGGACGCAATTTGAGTGTTCCATCGTCATTAGGAGGCACTGAACGTTACAATTCTTTATCAGTTTTTCGTCCGATTCGAAAATCTTTGACTCACAGCAGAACGGCCATAAGGTGCCCGAGGCAGCAATAGACCAATGGAGACAAGTCTCCTGGAGGACGATGTATTGAATCGGGACGCAATTTGAGTGTTCCATCGCCATTAGGAGGCCCTGAATGTTACAATTAACTATCAGTTTTTCGTCCCATTCGATAATGTAGACTCACAGCAGAACGGCCATAAGGTGTCCGAGGCAGCAATAGACCCATGGAGTCAAGTCGGCTGGAGGACGATGTATTGAATCGGGACGCAATTTGTGTGGTCCATCGTCATTAGGTGGCCCTGAATGTTACAATTCACTATCAGTTTTTCGTCCGATTCGAAAATCTTTGACTCACAGCATAACGGCCATAAGGTGCCCGGGGGAGCAATAGACCCATGGAGACAAGTCGGCTGGAGGACGATGTATTGAATCGGGACGCAATTTGCGTGATCCATCGTCATTAGGTTGCCCTGAAAGCTACAATTCACTATCAGTTTTTCGTCCGATTCGAAAATATTTGACTCACAGCAGAACGGCCATGAGGTGCCCGAGGCAGCAATAGACCCATGGAGACAAGTCTGCTGGAGGACGATGTATTGAATCGGGACGCAATTTGAGTGATCCATCGTCATTAGGTGGCCATGAACGTTACAATTCACCATCAGTTTTTTGTCCGATTCGAAAATCTTTGACTCACAGCAGAACGGCCATAAGGTGCGCGAGGCAGCAATAGACCCATGGAGACAAGTCTGCTGGAGGACGATGTATTGAAGCGGGACGCAATTTGAGTGATCCATCGTCATTTGGTGGCCCTGAACGTTACAATTCACTATCAGTTTTTCGTCCGATTGGAAAATCTTTGACTCACAGCAGAACGGCCATAAGGTGCCCGAGGCAGCAATAGACCCATGGAGACAAGTCGGCTGGAGGACGATGTATTGAATCTGGACGCAATTTGAGTGATCCATCGTCATTAGGTGGCCCTGAATGTTACAATTCACTATCAGTTTTTCGTCCGATTCGAAAATCTTTGACTCACAGCAGAACGGCCATAAGGTGCCCGAGGCAGCAATAGACCCATGGAGACAAGTCTGCTGGAGGACGATGTATTGAATCGGGACGCAATTTGAGTGTTCCATCGTCATTAGGAGGCCCTGAACGTTACAATTCACTATCTGTTTTTCGTCCGATTCGAAAATCTTTTAGTCACAGCGGAACGGCCATAAGGTGCCCGAGGCAGCAATAGACCCATGGAGACAGGTCGGCTGGGAGATGATGTATTGAATCGGGACGCAATTTGAGTGATCCATCGTCATTAGGTGGCCCTAAAAGTTACAATTCACTATCAGTTTTTCGTCCGATTCGAATATCTTTGACTCACAGCAAAACGGCCATAAGGTGCCCGAGGCAGCAATAGACCAATGGAGACAAGTCTGCTGGAGGACGATGTATTGAATCGGGACGCAATTTGAGTGATCCATCGTCATTAGGTGGCCCTGAACGTTACAATTCACTATCAGTTTTTCGTCCGATTCGAAAATCTTTGACTCACAGCAGAACGGCCATAAGGTGCCCGAGGCAACAATAGACCCATGGAGACAAGTCTGGTGGAGGACGATGTATTGAATCGGGACGCAATTTGAGTTATCCATCGTCATTAGGTGGCCATGAACGTTACAATTCACCATCAGTTTTTTGTCCGATTCGAAAATCTTTGACTCACTGCAGAACGGCCATAAGGTGCCCGAGGCAGCAATAGACCAATGGAGACAAGTCTCCTGGAGGACGATGTATTGAATCGGGACGCAATTTGAGTGTTCCATCGTCATTAGGAGGCCCTGAATGTTACAATTAACTATCAGTTTTTCGTCCCATTCGATAATGTAGACTCACAGCAGAACGGCCATAAGGTGCCCGAGGCAGCAATACCCATGGAGTCAAGTCGGCTGGAGGACGATGGATTGAATCGGAACGCAATTTGAGTGTTCCATCGTCATTAGGAGGCCCTGAATGTTACAATTAACTATCAGTTTTTCGTCCCATTCGATAATGTAGACTCACAGCAGAACGGCCATAAGGTGCCCGAGGCAGCAATAGACCCATGGAGACAAGTCTGCTGGAGGACGAGGTATTGAACCGGGACGCAATTTGAGTGTTCCATCGTCATTAGGAGGCACTGAACGTTACAATTCACTATCAGTTTTTCGTACGATTCGAAAATCTTTTACTCACAGCAGAACGGCCATAAGGTGCCCGAGGCAGCAATAGACCAATGGAGACAAGTCTCCTGGAGGACGATGTATTGAATCGGGACGCAATTTGAGTGTTCCATCGTCATTAGGAGGCCCTGAATGTTACAATTAACTATCAGTTTTTCGTCCCATTCGATAATGTAGACTCACAGCAGAACGGCCATAAGGTGCCCGAGGCAGCAATACCCATGGAGACAAGTCTGCTGGAGGACGAGGTATTGAACCGGGACGCAATTTGAGTGTTCCATCGTCATTAGGAGGCACTGAACGTTACAATTCACTATCAGTTTTTCGTACGATTCGAAAATCTTTGACTCACAGCAGAACGGCCATAAGGTGCCCGAGGCAGCAATAGACCAATGGAGACAAGTCTCCTGGAGGACGATGTATTGAATCGGGACGCAATTTGAGTGTTCCATCGTCATTAGGAGGCCCTGAATGTTACAATTAACTATCAGTTTTTCGTCCCATTCGATAATGTAGACTCACAGCAGAACGGCCATAAGGTGCCCGAGGCAGCAATAGACCCATGGAGACAAGTCTGCTGGAGGACGAGGTATTGAACCGGGACGCAATTTGAGTGTTCCATCGTCATTAGGAGGCACTGAACGTTACAATTCACTATCAGTTTTTCGTACGATTCGAAAATCTTTGACTCACAGCAGAACGGCCATAAGGTGCCCGAGGCAGCAATAGACCAATGGAGACAAGTCTCCTGGAGGACGATGTATTGAATCGGGACGCAATTTGAGTGTTCCATCGTCATTAGGAGGCCCTGAATGTTACAATTAACTATCAGTTTTTCGACCCATTCGATAATGTAGACTCACAGCAGAACGGCCATAAGGTGCCCGAGGCAGCAATACCCATGGAGACAAGTCTGCTGGAGGACGATGTATTGCATCGGGACGCCATGTGAGTGTTCCATCGTCATTAGGAGGCCCTGAACGTTACAGTTCACTATCAGTTTTTCGTCCGATTCGAAAATCTTTGACTCACAGCAGAACGGCCATAAGGTGCCCGAGGCAGCAATAGACCCATGGAGACAAGTCGGCTGGAGGACGATGTATTGAATCGGGACGCAATTTGAGTGATCCATCGTCATTAGATGGTCCTGAAAGTTACAATTCACTATCAGTTTTTCGTCCGATTCGAAAATCTTTGACTCACAGCAGAACGGCCATAAGGTGCGCGAGGCAGCAATAGACCCATGGAGACAAGTCTGCTGGAGGACGATGTATTGAAGCGGGACGCAATTTGAGTGATCCATCGTCATTTGGTGGCCCTGAACGTTACAATTCACTATCAGTTTTTCGTCCGATTGGAAAATCTTTGACTCACAGCAGAACGGCCATAAGGTGCCCGAGGCAGCAATAGACCCATGGAGACAAGTCGGCTGGAGGACGATGTATTGAATCGGGACGCAATTTGAGTGATCCATCGTCATTAGGTGGCCCTGAATGTTACAATTCACTATCAGTTTTTCGTCCGATTCGAAAATCTTTGACTCACAGCAGAACGGCCATAAGTTGCCCGAGGCAGCAATAGACCCATGGAGACAAGTCTGCTGGAGGACGATGTATTGAATCGGGACGCAATTTGAGTGTTCCATCGTCATTAGGAGGCCCTGAACGTTACAATTCACTATCTGTTTTTCGTCCGATTCGAAAATCTTTTAGTCACAGCAGAACGGCCATTAGGTGCCCGAGAAAGCAATAGACCCATGGAGACAGGTCGGCTGGGAGATGATGTATTGAATCGGGACGCAATTTGAGTGATGCATCGTCATTAGGTGGCCCTAAAAGTTACAATTCACTATCAGTTTTTCGTCCGATTCGAATATCTTTGACTCACAGCAAAACGGCCATAAGGTGCCCGAGGCAGCAATAGACCAATGGAGACAAGTCTGCTGGAGGACGATGTATTGAATCGGGACGCAATTTGAGTGATCCATCGTCATTAGGTGGCCATGAACGTTACAATTCACCATCAGTTTTTTGTCCGATTCGAAAATCTTTGACTCACAGCAGAACGGCCATAAGGTGCCCGAGGCAGCAATAGACCCATGGAGACAAGTCTGCTGGAGGTCGATGTATTGAATCGGGACGCAATTTGAGTGTTCCATCGTCATTAGGAGGCCCTGAACGTTACAATTCACTATCTGTTTTTCGTCCGATTCGAAAATCTTTTAGTCACAGCAGAACGGCCATAAGGTGCCCGAGGCAGCAATAGACCCATGGAGACAGGTCGGCTGGGAGATGATGTATTGAATCGGGACGCAATTTGAGTGATCCATCGTCATTAGGTGGCCCTAAAAGTTACAATTCACTATCAGTTTTTCGTCCGATTCGAATATCTTTGACTCACAGCAAAACGGCCATAAGGTGCCCGAGGCAGCAATAGACCAATGGAGACAAGTCTGCTGGAGGACGATGTATTGAATCGGGACGCAATTTGAGTGATCCATCGTCATTAGGTGGCCATGAACGTTACAATTCACCATCAGTTTTTTGTCCGATTCGAAAATCTTTGACTCACAGCAGAACGGCCATAAGGTGCCCGAAGCAGCAATAGACCCATGGAGACAAGTCTGCTGGAGGTCGATGTATTGAATCGGGACGCAATTTGAGTGTTCCATCGTCATTAGGTGGCCCTGAAAGTTACAACTCCCTATCAGTTATTCGTCCGATTCGAAAATCTTTGACTCACAGCAGAACGGCCATAAGGTGCCCGAGGCAGCAATAGACCAATGGAGACAAGTCTGCTGGAGGACGATGGATTGAATCGGAACGCAATTTGAGTGATCCATCGTCATTAGGAGGCCCTGAATGTTACAATTAACTATCAGTTTGTCGTCCCATTCGATAATCTAGACTCATGGGAGAACGACCATAAGGTGCCCGAGGCAGCAATAGACCCATGGAGACAAGTCTGCTGGAGGACGAGGTATTGAACCGGGACGCAATTTGAGTGTTCCATCGTCATTAGGAGGCACTGAACGTTACAATTCTTTATCAGTTTTTCGTCCGATTCGAAAATCTTTGACTCACAGCAGAACGGCCATAAGGTGCCCGAGGCAGCAATAGACCAATGGAGACAAGTCTCCTGGAGGACGATGTATTGAATCGGGACGCAATTTGAGTGTTCCATCGCCATTAGGAGGCCCTGAATGTTACAATTAACTATCAGTTTTTCGTCCCATTCGATAATGTAGACTCACAGCAGAACGGCCATAAGGTGTCCGAGGCAGCAATAGACCCATGGAGTCAAGTCGGCTGGAGGACGATGTATTGAATCGGGACGCAATTTGTGTGGTCCATCGTCATTAGGTGGCCCTGAATGTTACAATTCACTATCAGTTTTTCGTCCGATTCGAAAATCTTTGACTCACAGCATAACGGCCATAAGGTGCCCGGGGGAGCAATAGACCCATGGAGACAAGTCGGCTGGAGGACGATGTATTGAATCGGGACGCAATTTGCGTGATCCATCGTCATTAGGTTGCCCTGAAAGCTACAATTCACTATCAGTTTTTCGTCCGATTCGAAAATATTTGACTCACAGCAGAACGGCCATGAGGTGCCCGAGGCAGCAATAGACCCATGGAGACAAGTCTGCTGGAGGACGATGTATTGAATCGGGACGCAATTTGAGTGATCCATCGTCATTAGGTGGCCATGAACGTTACAATTCACCATCAGTTTTTTGTCCGATTCGAAAATCTTTGACTCACAGCAGAACGGCCATAAGGTGCGCGAGGCAGCAATAGACCCATGGAGACAAGTCTGCTGGAGGACGATGTATTGAAGCGGGACGCAATTTGAGTGATCCATCGTCATTTGGTGGCCCTGAACGTTACAATTCAATATCAGTTTTTCGTCCGATTGGAAAATCTTTGACTCACAGCAGAACGGCCATAAGGTGCCCGAGGCAGCAATAGACCCATGGAGACAAGTCGGCTGGAGGACGATGTATTGAATCTGGACGCAATTTGAGTGATCCATCGTCATTAGGTGGCCCTGAATGTTACAATTCACTATCAGTTTTTCGTCCGATTCGAAAATCTTTGACTCACAGCAGAACGGCCATAAGGTGCCCGAGGCAGCAATAGACCCATGGAGACAAGTCTGCTGGAGGACGATGTATTGAATCGGGACGCAATTTGAGTGTTCCATCGTCATTAGGAGGCCCTGAACGTTACAATTCACTATCTGTTTTTCGTCCGATTCGAAAATCTTTTAGTCACAGCGGAACGGCCATAAGGTGCCCGAGGCAGCAATAGACCCATGGAGACAGGTCGGCTGGGAGATGATGTATTGAATCGGGACGCAATTTGAGTGATCCATCGTCATTAGGTGGCCCTAAAAGTTACAATTCACTATCAGTTTTTCGTCCGATTCGAATATCTTTGACTCACAGCAAAACGGCCATAAGGTGCCCGAGGCAGCAATAGACCAATGGAGACAAGTCTGCTGGAGGACGATGTATTGAATCGGGACGCAATTTGAGTGATCCATCGTCATTAGGTGGCCCTGAACGTTACAATTCACTATCAGTTTTTCGTCCGATTCGAAAATCTTTGACTCACAGCAGAACGGCCATAAGGTGCCCGAGGCAACAATAGACCCATGGAGACAAGTCTGGTGGAGGACGATGTATTGAATCGGGACGCAATTTGAGTTATCCATCGTCATTAGGTGGCCATGAACGTTACAATTCACCATCAGTTTTTTGTCCGATTCGAAAATCTTTGACTCACTGCAGAACGGCCATAAGGTGCCCGAGGCAGCAATAGACCAATGGAGACAAGTCTCCTGGAGGACGATGTATTGAATCGGGACGCAATTTGAGTGTTCCATCGTCATTAGGAGGCCCTGAATGTTACAATTAACTATCAGTTTTTCGTCCCATTCGATAATGTAGACTCACAGCAGAACGGCCATAAGGTGCCCGAGGCAGCAATACCCATGGAGTCAAGTCGGCTGGAGGACGATGGATTGAATCGGAACGCAATTTGAGTGTTCCATCGTCATTAGGAGGCCCTGAATGTTACAATTAACTATCAGTTTTTCGTCCCATTCGATAATCTAGACTCACGGGAGAACGACCATAAGGTGCCCGAGGCAGCAATAGACCCATGGAGACAAGTCTGCTGGAGGACGAGGTATTGAACCGGGACGCAATTTGAGTGTTCCATCGTCATTAGGAGGCACTGAACGTTACAATTCACTATCAGTTTTTCGTACGATTCGAAAATCTTTTACTCACAGCAGAACGGCCATAAGGTGCCCGAGGCAGCAATAGACCAATGGAGACAAGTCTCCTGGAGGACGATGTATTGAATCGGGACGCAATTTGAGTGTTCCATCGTCATTAGGAGGCCCTGAATGTTACAATTAACTATCAGTTTTTCGTCCCATTCGATAATGTAGACTCACAGCAGAACGGCCATAAGGTGCCCGAGGCAGCAATACCCATGGAGACAAGTCTGCTGGAGGACGAGGTATTGAACCGGGACGCAATTTGAGTGTTCCATCGTCATTAGGAGGCACTGAACGTTACAATTCACTATCAGTTTTTCGTACGATTCGAAAATCTTTGACTCACAGCAGAACGGCCATAAGGTGCCCGAGGCAGCAATAGACCAATGGAGACAAGTCTCCTGGAGGACGATGTATTGAATCGGGACGCAATTTGAGTGTTCCATCGTCATTAGGAGGCCCTGAATGTTACAATTAACTATCAGTTTTTCGTCCCATTCGATAATGTAGACTCACAGCAGAACGGCCATAAGGTGCCCGAGGCAGCAATAGACCCATGGAGACAAGTCTGCTGGAGGACGAGGTATTGAACCGGGACGCAATTTGAGTGTTCCATCGTCATTAGGAGGCACTGAACGTTACAATTCACTATCAGTTTTTCGTACGATTCGAAAATCTTTGACTCACAGCAGAACGGCCATAAGGTGCCCGAGGCAGCAATAGACCAATGGAGACAAGTCTCCTGGAGGACGATGTATTGAATCGGGACGCAATTTGAGTGTTCCATCGTCATTAGGAGGCCCTGAATGTTACAATTAACTATCAGTTTTTCGACCCATTCGATAATGTAGACTCACAGCAGAACGGCCATAAGGTGCCCGAGGCAGCAATACCCATGGAGACAAGTCTGCTGGAGGACGATGTATTGCATCGGGACGCCATGTGAGTGTTCCATCGTCATTAGGAGGCCCTGAACGTTACAGTTCACTATCAGTTTTTCGTCCGATTCGAAAATCTTTGACTCACAGCAGAACGGCCATAAGGTGCCCGAGGCAGCAATAGACCCATGGAGACAAGTCGGCTGGAGGACGATGTATTGAATCGGGACGCAATTTGAGTGATCCATCGTCATTAGATGGTCCTGAAAGTTACAATTCACTATCAGTTTTTCGTCCGATTCGAAAATCTTTGACTCACAGCAGAACGGCCATAAGGTGCGCGAGGCAGCAATAGACCCATGGAGACAAGTCTGCTGGAGGACGATGTATTGAAGCGGGACGCAATTTGAGTGATCCATCGTCATTTGGTGGCCCTGAACGTTACAATTCACTATCAGTTTTTCGTCCGATTGGAAAATCTTTGACTCACAGCAGAACGGCCATAAGGTGCCCGAGGCAGCAATAGACCCATGGAGACAAGTCGGCTGGAGGACGATGTATTGAATCGGGACGCAATTTGAGTGATCCATCGTCATTAGGTGGCCCTGAATGTTACAATTCACTATCAGTTTTTCGTCCGATTCGAAAATCTTTGACTCACAGCAGAACGGCCATAAGTTGCCCGAGGCAGCAATAGACCCATGGAGACAAGTCTGCTGGAGGACGATGTATTGAATCGGGACGCAATTTGAGTGTTCCATCGTCATTAGGAGGCCCTGAACGTTACAATTCACTATCTGTTTTTCGTCCGATTCGAAAATCTTTTAGTCACAGCAGAACGGCCATTAGGTGCCCGAGAAAGCAATAGACCCATGGAGACAGGTCGGCTGGGAGATGATGTATTGAATCGGGACGCAATTTGAGTGATGCATCGTCATTAGGTGGCCCTAAAAGTTACAATTCACTATCAGTTTTTCGTCCGATTCGAATATCTTTGACTCACAGCAAAACGGCCATAAGGTGCCCGAGGCAGCAATAGACCAATGGAGACAAGTCTGCTGGAGGACGATGTATTGAATCGGGACGCAATTTGAGTGATCCATCGTCATTAGGTGGCCATGAACGTTACAATTCACCATCAGTTTTTTGTCCGATTCGAAAATCTTTGACTCACAGCAGAACGGCCATAAGGTGCCCGAGGCAGCAATAGACCCATGGAGACAAGTCTGCTGGAGGTCGATGTATTGAATCGGGACGCAATTTGAGTGTTCCATCGTCATTAGGTGGCCCTGAAAGTTACAACTCCCTATCAGTTATTCGTCCGATTCGAAAATCTTTGACTCACAGCAGAACGGCCATAAGGTGCCCGAGGCAGCAATAGACCAATGGAGACAAGTCTGCTGGAGGACGATGGATTGAATCGGAACGCAACTTGAGTGATCCATCGTCATTAGGAGGCCCTGAATGTTACAATTAACTATCAGTTTGTCGTCCCATTCGATAATCTAGACTCATGGGAGAACGACCATAAGGTGCCCGAGGCAGCAATAGACCCATGGAGACAAGTCTGCTGGATTACGAGGTATTGAACCGGGACGCAATTTGAGTGTTCCATCGTCATTAGGAGGCACTGAACGTTACAATTCACTATCAGTTTTTCGTCCGATTCGAAAATCTTTGACTCACAGCAGAACGGCCATAAGGTGCCCGAGGCAGCAATAGACCAATGGAGACAAGTCTCCTGGAGGACGATGTATTGAATCGGGACGCAATTTGAGTGTTCCATCGTCATTAGGAGGCCCTGAATGTTACAATTAACTATCAGTTTTTCGTCCCATTCGATAATGTAGACTCACAGCAGAACGGCCATAAGGTGTCCGAGGCAGCAATAGACCCATGGAGTCAAGTCGGCTGGAGGACGATGTATTGAATCGGGACGCAATTTGTGTGGTCCATCGTCATTAGGTGGCCCTGAATGTTACAATTCACTATCAGTTTTTCGTCCGATTCGAAAATCTTTGACTCACAGCATAACGGCCATAAGGTGCCCGGGGGAGCAATAGACCCATGGAGACAAGTCGGCTGGAGGACGATGTATTGAATCGGGACGCAATTTGCGTGATCCATCGTCATTAGGTGGCCCTGAAAGCTACAATTCACTATCAGTTTTTCGTCCGATTCGAAAATCTTTGACTCACAGCAGAACGGCCATGAGGTGCCCGAGGCAGCAATAGACCCATGGAGACAAGTCTGCTGGAGGACGATGTATTGAATCGGGACGCAATTTGAGTGATCCATCGTCATTAGGTGGCCATGAACGTTACAATTCACCATCAGTTTTTTGTCCGATTCGAAAATCTTTGACTCACAGCAGAACGGCCATAAGGTGCGCGAGGCAGCGATAGACCCATGGAGACAAGTCTGCTGGAGGACGATGTATGGAAGCGGGACGCAATTTGAGTGATCCATCGTCATTTGGTGGCCCTGAACGTTACAATTCACTATCAGTTTTTCGTCCGATTGGAAAATCTTTGACTCACAGCAGAACGGCCATAAGGTGCCCGAGGCAGCAATAGACCCATGGAGACAAGTCGGCTGGAGGACGATGTATTGAATCGGGACGCAATTTGAGTGATCCATCGTCATTAGGTGGCCCTGAATGTTAAAATTCACTATCAGTTTTTCGTCCGATTCGAAAATCTTTGACTCACAGCAGAACGGCCATAAGGTGCCCGAGGCAGCAATAGACCCATGGAGACAAGTCTGCTGGAGGACGATGTATTGAATCGGGACGCAATTTGAGTGTTCCATCGTCATTAGGAGGCCCTGAACGTTACAATTCACTATCTGTTTTTCGTCCGATTCGAAAATCTTTTAGTCACAGCAGAACTGCCATAAGGTGCCCGAGGCAGCAATAGACCCATGGAGACAGGTCGGCTGGGAGATGATGTATTGAATCGGGACGCAATTTGAGTGATCCATCGTCATTAGGATTCACTGAACGTTACAATTCACTATCAGTTTTTCGTCCGATTCGAAAATCTTTGACTAACAGCACAATGGCCATAAGGTGCCCGAGGCAGCAATAGACCCATGGAGACAAGTCTGCTGGAGGACGATGTATTGAATCGGGACGCAATTAGAGTGATCCATCGTCATTAGGTGGCCATGAATGTTACAATTCACAATCAGTTTTTCGTCCGATTCGAAAATCTTTGACTCACAGCAGAACGGCCATAAGGTGCCCGCGGCAGCAATAGACCCATGGAGACAAGTCTGCTGGAGGACGATGTATTGAATCGGTACACAATTTGAGTGTTCCATCGTCATTAGGAGGCCCTGAATGTTACAATTAACTATCAGTTTTTCGTCCCATTCGATAATCTAGACTCACAGCAGAATGGCCATAAGGTGCCCGAGGCAGAAATAGACCCATGGAGTCCAGTTGGCTGGAGGACGATGTATTGAATCGGGACGCAATTTGTGTGGTCCATCGTCATTAGGAGGCCCTGAATGTTACAATTAACTATCAGTTTTTCGTCCCATTCGATAATCTAGACCCACAGCAGAACGGCCATAAGGTGCCCGAGGCAGCAATAGACCCATGGAGTCAAGTCGGCTGGAGGACGATGTATTGAATCGGGACGCAATTTGTGTGGTCCATCGTCATTAGGTGGCCCTGAATGGTACAATTCACTATCATTTTTTCGTCCGATTCGAAAATCTTAGACACAGCATAACGGCCATAAGGTGCCCGAGGGAGCAATAGACCCATGGAGACAAGTCGGCTGGAAGACGATGTATTGAATCGGGACGCAATTTGAGTGATCCATCGTCATTAGGTGGCCCTGAAAGTTACAATTCACTATCAGTTTTTCGTCCGATTCGAAAATCTTTGACTCACAGCAGAACGGCCATAAGGTGCCCGAGGCAGCAATAGACGGAGACAAGTCTACTGGAGGACGATGTATTGAATCAGGACGCAATTTGAGTGTTCCATCGTCATTAGGTGGCCCTGAAAGTGACAACTCCCTATCAGTTTTTCGTCCGATTCGAAAATCTTTGACTCACAGCAGAACGGCCATAAGGTGCCCGAGGCAGCAATAGACCAATGGAGACAAGTCTGCTGGAGGACGATGGATTGAATCGGAACGCAATTTGAGTGTTCCATCGTCATTAGGAGGCCCTGAATGTTACAATTAACTATCAGTTTTTCGTCCGATTCGATAATCTAGACTCACGGGAGAACGACCATAAGATGCCCGAGGCAGCAATAGACCCATGGAGACAAGTCTGCTGGAGGACGAGGTATTGAACCGGGACGCAACTTGAGTGTTCCATCGTCATTAGGAGGCACTGAATGTTACAATTCACTATCAGTTTTTCGTACGATTCGAAAATCTTTGACTCACAGCAGAACGGCCATAAGGTGCCCGAGGCAGCAATAGAATCATGGAGACAGGTCGGCTGGGAGATGATGTATTGAATCGGGACGCAATTTGAGTGATCCATCGTCATTAGGTGGCCCTAAAAGTTACAATTCACTATCAGTTTTTCGTCCGATTCGAATATCTTTGACTCACAGCAAAACGGCCATAAGGTGCCCGAGGCAGCAATAGACCCATGGAGACAAGTCTGCTGGAGGACGATGTATAGAATCGGGACGCAATTTGAGTGGTCCATCGTCATTAGGTGGCCCTGAACGTGACAATTCACTATCAGTTTTTCGTCCCATTCGATAATCTAGACTCACAGCAGGACGGCCATAGGGTGCCCGAGGCAGCAATAGACCCATGGAGTCAAGTTGGCTGGAGGACGATGTATTGTATCGGGACGCAATTTGTGTGGTTCATCGTCAATAGGTGGCCCTGAATGTTACAATTCACTATCAGTTTTTCGGCCGATTCGAAAATCTTTGACTCACAGCAGAACGGCCGTAAGGTGCCCGAGGCAGCAATAGACCCATGGAGACAAGTCTGCTGGAGGACGATGTATTGAATCGGGACGCAATTTGAGTGTTCCATCGTCATTAGGAGGCCCTGAACGTTACAATTCACTATCAGTTTTTCGTCCGATTCGAAAATCTTTGAGTCACAGCAGAACGGCCATAAGGTGCCCGAGGCAGCAATAACCCATGGAGACAAGTCTTCTGGAGGACGATGTATTGAATCGGGACGCAATTTGAGTGATCGATCGTCATTAGGTGGCCCTGACCGATACAATTCGCTATCAGTTTTTCGTCCGATTCGAAAATCTTTGACTCACAGCAGAACGGCCATAAGGTGCCCGAGGCAGCAATAGACCCATGGAGCCAAGTCTGCTGGAGGACGAGGTATTGAATCGGGACGCAATTAAAGTGATCCATCGTCATTAAAAGGCCCTGAACGTTACAATTCACTATCAGTTTTTCGTCCGATTCGAAAATCTTTGACTAACAGCACAACGGCCATAAGGTGCCTTAGGCAGCAATAGACCAATGGAGACACGTTTGCTGGAGGTCGATGTATTGAATCGGGACGCAATTTGAGTGATCCATCGTCATTAGGTGGCCCTGAACGTTACAATTCACTATCAGTTTTTCGTCCCATTCGATAATCTAGACCTACAGCAGAACGGCCATAAGGTGCCCGAGGCAGCAATAGACCCATGGAGACAAGTCGGCTGGAGGACGATGTATTGAATCGGGACGCAATTTGAGTGATCCATCGTCATTAGGTGGCCTTGAAAGTTACAATTCACTATCAGTTTTTCGTCCGATTCGAAAATCTTTGACTCACAGCAGAACGGCCATAAGGTGCCCGAGGCAGC
Organism: Schistocerca cancellata; assembly: GCF_023864275.1. Classification (NCBI taxonomy): domain Eukaryota; kingdom Metazoa; phylum Arthropoda; class Insecta; order Orthoptera; family Acrididae; genus Schistocerca; species Schistocerca cancellata. Next base: position 3,466,708 of record NW_026047143.1, on the reverse strand, counting down.
AATAGACCCATGGAGACAAGTCTGCTGGAGGACGATGTATTGAATCGGGACGCAATTTGAGTGATCCATCGTCATTAGGTGGCCCTGAACGTTAGAATTCACTATCAGTTCTTCGTCCGATTCGAAAATCTTTGACTCACAGCAGAACGGCCATAAGGTGCCCGAGGCAGCAATAGACCCATGGAGACAAGTCTGCTGGAGGACGATGTATTGAATCGGGACGCAATTTGAGTGTTCCATCGTCATTAGGAGGCCCTGAACGTTTCAATTCACTATCCGTTTTTCGTCCGATTCGAAAATCTTTGACTCACAGCAGAACGGCCATTAGGTGCCCGAGGCAGCAATAGACCCATGGAGACAAGTCTGCCGGAGGACGAGGTATTGAATCGGGACGCAATTTGAGTGTTCCATCGTTATTGGGAGGCCCTGAACGTGACAATTCACTATCAGTTTTTCGTCCGATTCGAAAATCTTTGAGTCACAGCAGGACGGCCATAAGGTGCCCGAGGCAGCAATAACCCATAGAGACAAGTCGGCTGGAGGACGATGTATTGAATCGGGACGCAATTTGAGTGATCCATCGTCATTAGGTGGCCCTGAACGTGACAATTCACTATCAGTTTTTCGTCCGATTCGAAAATCTTTGACTCACAGCAGAACGGCCATAAGGTGCCCGAGGCAGCAATAGACCCATGGAGACAAGTCTGCCGGAGGACGAGGTATTTAATCGGGACGCAATTTGAGTGATCCATCGTCATTAGGAGGCCCTGAACGTTACAATTCACTATCAGTTTTTCGTCCGATTCGAAAATCTTTGACTAACAGCACAACGGCCATAAGGTGCCCGAGGCAGCAATAGACCAATGGAGACACGTCTGCTGGAGGACGATGTATTGAATCGGGACGCAATTTGAGTGATCCATGGTCATTAGGTGGCCCTGAACGTTACAATTCTCTATCAGTTTTTCGTCCCATTCGATAATCTAGACCTACAGCAGAACGGCCATAAGGTGCCCGAGGCAGCAATAGACCCATGGAGTCAAGACTGCTGGAGGACTATGTATTGCACCGGGACGCAATGTGAGTGTTCCATCGTCATTAGGAGGCCCTGAACGTGACAATTCACTATCAGTTTTTAGTCCGATTCGAAAATCTTTGACTCACTGCAGAACGGCCATAAGGCGCCCGAAGCAGCAATAGACCCATGGAGACAAGTCTGCTGGAGGACGAGGTATTGAATCGGGACGCAATTTGAGTGATCCATCGTCATTATGAGGCCCTGAACGTTACAATTCACTATCAGTTTTTCGTCCGATTCAAAAATCTTTGACTAACAGCAGAACGGCCATAAGGTGCCCGAGGCAGCAATAGACCAATGGAGACACGTCTGCTGGATGACGATGTATTGAATCGGGACGCAATTTGAGTTATCCATCGTCATTAGGTGGCCCTGAACGTTACAATTCACTATCAGTTTTTCGTCCCATTCGATAATCTAGACCTACAGCAGAACGGTCATAAGGTGCCCGAGGCAGCAATAGACCCATGGAGACAAGTCGGCTGGAGGACGATGTATTGAATCGGGACGCAATTTGAGTGATCCATCGTCATTAGGTGGCCCTGAAAGTTACAATTCACTATCAGTTATTCGTCCGATTCGAAAATCTTTGACTCACAGCAGAACGGCCATAAGGTGCCCGAGGCAGCAATAGACCCATGGAGACAAGTCTGCTGGTGGACGATGTATTGAATCGGGACGCAATTTGAGTGATTCATCGTCATTAGGTGGCCCTGAACGTTACAATTCACTATCAGTTTTTCGTCCGATTCGAAAATCTTTGACTCACAGCAGAACGGCCATAAGGTGCCCGAGGCAGCAATAGACCCATGGAGACAAGTCTGCTGGAGGACGATGTATTGCATTGGGACGCAATTTGAGTGTTCCATCGTCATTAGGAGGCCCTGAACGTTTCAATTCACTAGTAGTTTTTCGTCCGATTCGAAAATCTTTGACTCACAGCAGAACGGCCATAAGGTGCCCGAGGCAGCAATAGACCCATGGAGTCAAGTATGCTGGAGGACGAGGTATTGAATCGGGACGCAATTTGAGTGTTCCATCGTCATTAGGAGGCCCTGAACGTGACAATTCACTATCAGTTTTTCGTCCGATTCGAAAATCTTTGACTCACAGCAGTCGGCCATAAGGTCCCCGAGGCAGCAATAGACCCATGGAGACAAGTCTGCTGGAGGACGATGTATTGAATCGGGACGCAATTTGAGTGTTCCATCGCCATTAGGAGGCCCTGAACGTTACAATTCACTATCAGTTTTTCGTCCGATTCGAAAATCTTTGACTCACAGTATAACGGCCATAAGGTGCCCGAGGCAGCAATAGACCCATGGAGTCAAGTTGGCTGGAGGACGATGTATTGAATCGGGACGCAATTTGTGTGGTCCATCGTCATTAGGTGGCCCTGTATGTTACAATTCACTATCAGTTTTTCGTCCGATTCGAAAATCTTTGACTCACAGCAGAACGGCCATAAGGTGCCCGAGGCAGCAATAACCCATAGAGACAAGTCGGCTGGAGGACGATGTATTGAATCGGGACGCAATTTGAGTGATCCATCGTCATTAGGTGGCCCTGAACGTGACAATTCACTATCAGTTTTTCGTCCGATTCGAAAATCTTTGACTCACAGCAGAACGGCCATAAGGTGCCAGAGGCAGCAATAGACCCATGGAGACAAGTCTGCCGGAGGACGAGGTATTGAATCGGGACGCAATTTGAGTGATCCATCGTCATTAGGTGGCCCTGAACGTTACAATTCTCTATCAGTTTTTCGTCCCATTCGATAATCTAGACCTACAGCAGAACGGCCATAAGGTGCCCGAGGCAGCAATAGACCCATGGAGACAAGACTGCTGGAGGAGGATGTATTGAATCGGAACGCAATTTGAGTGTTCCATCGTCATTAGGAGGCCCTGAACGTGACAATTCACTATCAGTTTTTCGTCCGATTCGAAAATCTTTGACTCACTGCAGAACGGCCATAACGCGCCCGAAGCAGCAATAGACCCATGGAGACAAGTCTGCTGGAGGACGAGGTATTGAATCGGGACGCAATTTGAGTGATCCATCGTCATTAGGAGGCCCTGAACGTTACAATTCACTATCAGTTTTTCGTCCGATTCGAAAATCTTTGACTAACAGCAGAACGGCCATAAGGTGCCCGAGGCAGCAATAGACCAATGGAGACACGTCTGCTGGAGGACGATGTATTGAATCGGGACGCAATTTGAGTTATCCATCGTCATTAGGTGGCCCTGAACGTTACAATTCACCATCAGTTTTTCGTCCCATTCGATAATCTAGACCTACAGCAGAACGGCCATAAGGTGCCCGAGGCAGCAATAGACCCATGGAGACAAGTCTGCTGGAGGACGATGTATTGAATCGGGACGCAATTTGAGTGATCCATCGTCATTAGGTGGCCCTGAAAGTTACAATTCACTATCAGTTATTCGTCCGATTCGAAAATCTTTGACTCACAGCAGAACGGCCATAAGGTGCCCGAGGCAGCAATAGACCCATGGAGACAAGTCTGCTGGAGGACGATGTATTGAATTGGGACGCAATTTGAGTGTTCCATCGTCATTAGGAGGCCCTGAACGTTTCAATTCACTATCAGTTTTTCGTCCGATTCGAAAATCTTTGACTCACAGCAGAACGGCCATAAGGTGCCCGAGGCAGCAATAGATCCATGGAGTCAAGTATGCTGGAGGACGAGGTATTGAATCGGGACGTAATTTGAGTGTTCCATCGTCATTAGGAGGCCCTGAACGTGACAATTCACTATCAGTTTTTCGTCCGATTCGAAAATCTTTGACTCACAGCAGAACGGCCATAAGGTCCCCGAGGCAGCAATAGACCCATGGAGACAAGTCTGCTGGAGGACGATGTATTGAATCGGGACGCAATTTGAGTGATCTATCGTCATTAGGTGGCCCTGAACGTTACAATTCACTATCAGTTTTTCGTCAGATTCGAAAATCTTTGACTCACAGCAGAACGGCCATAAGGTGCCCGAGGCAGCAATAGACCAATGGAGACAAGTCTCCTGGAGGACGATGTATTGAATCGGGAAGCAATTTGAGTGATCCGTCGTCATTAGGTGCCCCTGAACGTTACAATTCACTATCAGTTTTTCGTCCGATTCGAAAATCTTTGACTCACAGCAGAACGGCCATAAGGTGCCCGAGGCAGCAATTGACCCATGGAGACAAGTCTGCAGGAGGACGATGTATTGAATCGGGACGCAATTTGAGTGTTCCATCGTCATTAGGAGGCTCTGAAAGTTACAATTAACTATCAGTTTTTCGTCCCATTCAATAATCTACACTCACAGCAGAACGGCTATAAGGTGCCCGAGGCAGCAATAGACCCATGGAGTCAAGTTGGCTGGAGGACGATGTATTGAATCGGGACGCAATTTGTGTGGTCCATCGTCATTAGGTGGCCCTGAATGTTACAATTCACTATCAGTTTTTCGTCCGATTCGAAAATCTTTGACTCACAGCATAACGGCCATAAGGTGCCCGAGGGAGCAATAGACCGATGGAGACAAGTCGGCTGGAGGACGATGTATTGAATCGGGACGCAATTTGCGTGATCCATCGTCATTAGGTGGCCATAAAAGCTACAATTCACTATCAGTTTTTCGTCCGATTCGAAAATCTTTGACTCACAGCAGAACGGCCATGAGGTGCCCGAGGCAGCAATAGACCCATGGAGACAAGTCTGCTGGAGGACGATCTTTTGAATCGGGACGCAATTTCATTGTTCCATCGACATTAGGAGGCCCTGAATGTTACAATTAACTATCAGTTTTTCGTCCCATTCGATAATCTAGACTCACAGCAGAACGGCCTTAAGGTGCCCGATGCAGCAATAGACCCATGGAGACAAGTCGGCTGGAGGACGATGTATTGAATCGGGACGCAAGTTGAAAGATCCATCGTCATTAGGTGGCCCTCAATGGTACAGTTCACCATCAGTTTTTCGTCCGATTGCAAAATCTTTGACTCACAGCAGAACGGCCATAAGGTGCCCGAGGCAGCAATAGACCCATGGAGACAAGTCGGCTGGAGGACGATGTATTGAATCGGGGCGCAATATGAGTGATCCATCATCATTAGGTGGCCCTGAACGTTACAATTCACTATCACTTTTTCGTCCGATTCGAAAATCTTTGACTCACAGCAGAACGGCCATAAGGTGCCCGAGGCAGCAATAGACCAATGGAGACAAGACTCCTGGAAGACGATGTATTGAATCGGGAAGCAATTTGAGTGATCCGTCGTCATTAGGTGCCCCTGAAAGTTACAATTCACTATCAGTTTTTCGTCCGATTCGCAAATCTTTGACTCACAGCAGAACGGCCATAAGGTGCCCGAGGCAGCAATTGACCCATGGAGACAAGTCTGCTGGAGGACGATGTATTGAATCGGGACGCAATTTGAGTGTTCCATCGTCATTAGGAGGCCCTGAAAGTTACAATTAACTATCAGTTTTTCGTCCCATTCGTTAATCTAGACTCACAGCAGAACGGCTATAAGGTGCCCGAGGAAGCAATAGACCCATGGAGTCAAGTCGGCTGGAGGACGATGTATTGAATCGGGACGCAATTTGTGTGGTCCATCGTCATTAGGTGGCCCTGAATGTTACAATTCACTATCAGTTTTTCGTCCGATTCGAAAATCTTTGACTCACAGCAGAACGGCCATAAGGTGCCCGATGCAGCAATAGACCCATGGAGACAAGTCTGCTGGAGGACGATGTATAGAATCGGGACGCAATTTGAGTGATCCATCGTCATTAGGTGGCCCTGAACGTTACAATTAACTATTAGTTTTTCGTCCCATCCGATAATCTAGACTCACAGCAGATCGGCCATAAGGTGCCCGAGGCAGCAATAGACCCATGGAGTCAAGTCGGCTGGAGGACGATGTATTGAATCGGGACGCAATTTGAGTGATCCATCGTCATTACGTGGCCCTGAACGTTACAATTCACTATCAGTTTTTCGTCAGATTCGAAAATCTTTGACTCACAGCAGAACGGCCATAAGGTGCCCGAGGCAGCAATAGACCCATGGAGACAAGTCTGCTGCAGGACGAAGTATTGTTTCGGGACGCAATTTGAGTGTTCCATCGTCATTAGGAGGCCCTGAACGTTACAATTCACTATCAGTTTTTCGTCCGATTCGAAAATCTTTGACTCACAGCAGAACGGCCATAAGGTGCCCGAGGCAGCAATAGACCCATGGAGACAAGTCGGCTGGAGGACGATGTATTGAATCGGGGCGCAATTTGAGTGCTCCATCATCATTAGGTGGCCCTGAACGTTACAATTCACTATCAGTTTTTCGTCCGATTCGAAAATCTTTGTCTCACAGCAGAACGGCCATAAGGTGCCCGAGGCAGCAATAGACCCATGGAGACAATGCTGCTGGAGGATGATGTATTGAATCTGGACGCAATTTGAGTGTTCCATCGTCATTAGGAGGCCCTGATGTTACAATTAACTATCAGTTTTTCGTCCCATTCGATAATCTAGACTCACAGCAGAACGGCCATAAGGTGCCCGAGGCAACAATAGACCCATGGAGTCAAGTCGGCTGGAGGACGATGTATTGAATCGGGACGCAATTTGTGTGGTCCATCGTCATTAGGAGGCCCTGAATGTTAGAATTAACTATCAGTTTTTCGTCCCATTCGATAATCTAGACTCACAGCAGAACGGCCATAAGGTGCCCGAGGCAGCAATAGACCCATGAAGACAAGTCTGCTGGAGGACGATGTATTGAATCGGGACGCAATTAGAGTGATCCATCGTCATTAGCTGGCCCTGAACGTTAGAATTCACTATCAGTTTTTCGTCCCATTCGATAATCTAGACTCACAGCGGAACGGCCATAAGGTGCCCGAGGCAGCAATAGACAATTGGAGTCAAGTCGGCTGGAGGACGATGTATTGAATCGGGACGCAATTTGTGTGGTTCATCGTCATTAGGTGGCCCTGAATGTTACAATTCACTATCAGTTTTTCGTCCGATTCGAAAATCTTTGACTCACAGCAGAACGGCCATAAGGTGCCCGAGGCAGCAATAGACCCATGGAGACAAGTCTGCTGGAGGGCGATGTATTGAATCGGGACGCAATTTGAGTGTTCCATCGTTATTAGGTTGCCCTGAACGTACAATTCACTATCAGTTTTTCGTCCTATTTGAAAATCTTTAAGTCACAGCAGATCGGCCATAAGGTGCCCGAGGCAGCAATAAACCCATGGAGACAAGTCTGCTGGAGGACGATGTATTGAATCGGGACGCAATTTGAGTGTTCCATCGTCATTAGGAGGCCCTGAATGTTACAATTAACTATCAGTTTTTCGTCCCATTCGATAATCTAGACTCACTTGAGAACGACCATAAGGTGCCCGAGGCAGCAATAGACCCATGGAGACAAGTCTGCTGGAGGACGAGGTATTGAATCGGTACGCAATTTTAGTGATCCATCGTCATTAGGTGGCCCTGAATGGTACAATTCACTATCAGTTTTTCGTCCGATTCGAAAATCTTTGACTCACAGCAGAACGGCCATAAGGTGCCCGAGGCAGCAATAGACCCATGGAGACAAGTCGGCTGGAGGACGATGTATTGAATCGGGGCGCAATTTGAGTGATCCATCGTCATTAGGTGGCCCTGAATGGTACAATTCACTATCAGTTTTTCGTCCGATTCGAAAATCTTTGACTCACAGCAGAACGACCATAAGGTGCCAGAGGCAGCAATAGACCCATGGAGACAAGTCTGCTGGAGGACGATGTATTGAATCGGGACGGAATTTGAGTGTGCCATCGTCATTAGGAGGCCCTGAATGTTGCAATTAACTATCAGTTTTTCGTTCCATTCGATAATCTAGACTCACAGCAGAACGGCCATAAGGTGCCCGAGGCAGCAATAGACCCATGAAGACAAGTCTGCTGGAGGACGATGTATTGAATCGGGACGCAATTTGTGTGGTTCATCGTCATTAGGTGGCCCTGAATGTTACAATTCACTATCAGTTTTTCGTCCGATTCGAGAATCTTTGACTCACAGCAGAACGGTCATAAGGTGCCCGAGGCAGCAATAGACCCATGGAGACAAGTCTGCTGGAGGGCGATGTATTGAATCGGGACGCAATTTGAGTGTTCCATCGTTATTAGGAGGCCCTGAACGTACAATTCACTATCAGTTTTTCGTCCTATTTGAAAATCTTTGAGTCACAGCAGATCGGCCATAAGGTGCCCGAGGCAGCAATAAACCCATGGAGACAAGTCTGCTGGAGGACGATGTATTGAATCGGGACGCAATTTGAGTGTTCCATCGTCATTAGGAGGCCCTGAATGTTACAATTAACTATCAGTTTTTCGTCCCATTCGATAATCTAGACTCACTTGAGAACGACCATAAGGTGCCCGAGGCAGCATTAGACCCATGGAGACAAGTCTGCTGGAGGACGAGGTATTGAATCGGTACGCAATTTGAGTGATCCATCGTCATTAGGTGGCCCTGAATGGTACAATTCACTATCAGTTTTTCGTCCGATTCGAAAATCTTTGACTCACAGCAGAACGACCATAAGGTGCCAGAGGAATCAATAGACCCATGGAGACAAGTCTGCTGGAGGACGATGTATTGAATCGGGACGGAATTTGAGTGTGCCATCGTCATTAGGAGGCCCTGAATATTAATATTAACTATCAGTTTTTCGTCCCATTCGATAATCTAGACTCACTGGAGAACGACCATAAGGTGCCCGAGGCAGCAATAGACCCATGGAGACAAGTCTGCTGGAGGACGATGTATTGAATCGGGACGCAATTTGAGTGTTCCATCGGCATCAGGAGGCCCTGAACGTTACAATTCACTATCAGTTTTTCGTCCGATTCGAAAATCTTTGACTCACAGCAGAACGGCCATAAGGTGCCCGAGGCAGCAATAGACCCATGGAGACAAGTCTGCTGGAGGACGATGTATTGAATCGGGACGCAATTTGAGTGATCCATCGTCATTAGGTGGCCCTGAACGTTACAATTCACTATCTGTTTTCCGTCCGATTCGAAAATCTTTGACTCACAGCAGAACGGCCATAAGGTGCCCGAGGCAGCAATAGACCCATGGAGACAAGTCTGCTGGAGGACGATGTATTGAATCGGGACGCAATTTGAGTGTTCCATCGTCATTAGGAGGCCCTGATGTTACAATTAACTATCAGTTTTTCGTCCCATTCGATAATCTAGACTCACAGCAGGACGGCCATGAGGTGCCCGAGGCAGCAATAGACCCATGGAGTCAAGTCGGCTGGAGGACGATGTATTGAATCGGGACGTAATTTGTGTGGTCCATCGTCATTGGAAGGCCCTGAATGTTGCAATTAACTATCAGTTTTTCGTCCCATTCGATAATCTAGACTCACAGCAGAACGGCCATAAGGTGCCCGAGGCAGCAATAGACCCATGAAGACAAGTCTGCTGGAGGACGATGTATTGAATCGGGACGCAATTTGAGTGATCCATCGTCATTTGGTGGCCCTGAACGTTACAATTCACTATCAGTTTTTCGTCCCATTCGATAATCTAGCATCACAGCAGAACGGCCATAAGGTGGCCGAGGCAGCAATAGACCCATGGAGTCAAGTCGGCTGGAGGACGATGTATTGAATCGGGACGCAATTTGTGTGGTCCATCGTCATTAGGTGGCCCTGAATGTTACAATTCACTATCAGTTTTTCGTCCGTTTCGAAAATCTTTGACTCACAGCAGAACGGCCTTAAGGTGCCCGATGCAGCAATAGACCCATCCAGCCAAGTCGGCTGGAGGACGATGTATTGAATCGGGACGCAAGTTGAGTGATCCATCGTCATTAGGTGGCCCTGAATGATACAATTCACTATCAGTTTTTCGTCCCATTCGATAATCTAGACTCACGGGAGAACGACCATAAGGCGCCCGAGGCAGGAATAGACCCATGGAGACAAGTCTGCTGGAGGACGAGGTATTGAATCGGGACGCAATTTCCATCGGCATTAGGAGGCCCTGAACGTTACAATTCACTATCAGTTTTTCGTCCGATTCGAAAATCTTTGACTCAGAGCAGAACGCCCATAAGTTGCCCGAGGCAGCAATAGACCCATGGAGACAAGTCTGCTGGAGGACGATGTATTGAATCGGGACGCAATTTGAGTGATCCATCATCATTAGGTGGCCCTGAACGTTACAATTCACTATCAGTTTTTCGTCCGATTCAAAAATCTTTGACTCACAGCAGAACGGCCATAAGGTGCCCGAGGCAGCAATAGACCCATGGGGTAAAGTCGGCTGGAGGACGATGTATTGAATCGGGACGCAATTTGTGTGGTCCATCGTCATTAGGTGGCCCAAAATGTTACTATTCACTATCAGTTTTTCGTCAGATTCGGAAATCTTTGACTCACAGCAGAACGGCCATAAGGTGCCCGAGGCAGCAATAGACCCATGGAGACAAGTCTGCTGCAGGACGAAGTATAGTTTCGGGACGCAATTTGAGTGTTCCATCGTCATTAGGAGGCCCTGAACGTTACAATTCACTATCAGTTTTTCGTCCGATTCGAAAATCTTTGACTCACAGCAGAACGGCCATAAGGTGCCCGAGGCAGCAATAGACCCATGGAGACAAGTCGGCTGGAGGACGATGTATTGAATCGGGGCGCAATTTGAGTGCTCCATCATCATTAGGAGGCCCTGAACGTTACAATTCACTATCAGTTTTTCGTCCGATTCGAAAATCTTTGACTCACAGCAGAACGGCCATAAGGTGCCCGAGGCAGCAATAGACCCATGGAGACAAGTCTGCTGGAGGACGATGTATAGAATCGGGACGCAATTTGAGTGATCCATCGTCATTAGGTGGCCCTGAACGTTACAATTAACTATTAGTTTTTCGTCCCATTCGATAATCTAGACTCACAGCAGATCGGCCATAAGGTGGCCGAGGCAGCAATAGACCCATGGAGTCAAGTCGGCTGGAGGACGATGTATTGAATCGGGATGCAATTTGAGTGATCCATCGTCATTAGGTGGCCCAAAATGTTACTATTCACTATCAGTTTTTCGTCAGATTCGGAAATCTTTGACTCACAGCAGAACGGCCATAAGGTGCCCGAGGCAGCAATAGACCCATGGAGACAAGTCTGCTGCAGGACGAAGTATAGTTTCGGGACGCAATTTGAGTGTTCCATCGTCATTAGGAGGCCCTGAACGTTACAATTCACTATCAGTTTTTCGTCCGATTCGAAAATCTTTGACTCACAGCAGAACGGCCATAAGGTGCCCGAGGCAGCAATAGACCCATGGAGACAAGTCGGCTGGAGGACGATGTATTGAATCGGGGCGCAATTTGAGTGCTCCATCATCATTAGGAGGCCCTGAACGTTACAATTCACTATCAGTTTTTCGTCCGATTCGAAAATCTTTGACTCACAGCAGAACGGCCATAAGGTGCCCGAGGCAGCAATAGACCCATGGAGACAAGTCTGGTGGAGGACGATGTATTGAATCTGGACGCAATTTGAGTGTTCCATCGTCATTAGGAGGCCCTGATGTTACAATTAACTATCAGTTTTTCGTCCCATTCGATAATCTAGACTCACAGCAGAACGGCCATAAGGTGCCCGAGGGAGCAATAGACCCATGGAGTTAAGTCGGCTGGAGGACGATGTATTGAATCGGGACGCAATTTGTGTGGTCCATCGTCATTAGGAGGCCCTGAATGTTACAATTAACTATCAGTTTTTCGTCCCATTCGATAATCTAGACTCACAGCAGAACGGCCATAAGGTGCCCGAGGCAGCAATAGACCCATGAAGACAAGTCTGCTGGAGGACGATGTATTGAATCGGGACGCAATTAGAGTGATCCATCGTCATTAGCTGGCCCTGAACGTTAGAATTCACTATCAGTTTTTCGTCCCATTCGATAATCTAGACTCACAGCGGAACGGCCATAAGGTGCCCGAGGCAGCAATAGACAATTGGAGTCAAGTCGGCTGGAGGACGATGTATTGAATCGGGACGCAATTTGTGTGGTTCATCGTCATTAGGTGGCCCTGAATGTTACAATTCACTATCAGTTTTTCGTCCGATTCGAAAATCTTTGACTCACAGCAGAACGGCCATAAGGTGCCCGAGGCAGCAATAGACCCATGGAGACAAGTCTGCTGGAGGGCGATGTATTGAATCGGGACGCAATTTGAGTGTTCCATCGTTATTAGGTTGCCCTGAACGTACAATTCACTATCAGTTTTTCGTCCTATTTGAAAATCTTTGAGTCACAGCAGATCGGCCATAAGGTGCCCGAGGCAGCAATAAACCCATGGAGACAAGTCTGCTGGAGGACGATGTATTGAATCGGGACGCAATTTGAGTGTTCCATCGTCATTAGGAGGCCCTGAATGTTACAATTAACTATCAGTTTTTCGTCCCATTCGATAATCTAGACTCACTTGAGAACGACCATAAGGTGCCCGAGGCAGCAATAGACCCATGGAGACAAGTCTGCTGGAGGACGAGGTATTGAATCGGTACGCAATTTGAGTGATCCATCGTCATTAGGTGGCCCTGAATGGTACAATTCACTATCAGTTTTTCGTCCGATTCGAAAATCTTTGACTCACAGCAGAACGGCCATAAGGTGCCCGAGGCAGCAATAGACCCATGGAGACAAGTCGGCTGGAGGACGATGTATTGAATCGGGGCGCAATTTGAGTGATCCATCGTCATTAGGTGGCCCTGAATGGTACAATTCACTATCAGTTTTTCGTCCGATTCGAAAATCTTTGACTCACAGCAGAACGACCATAAGGTGCCAGAGGCAGCAATAGACCCATGGATACAAGTCTGCTGGAGGACGATGTATTGAATCGGGACGGAATTTGAGTGTGCCATCGTCATTAGGAGGCCCTGAATGTTACAATTAACTATCAGTTTTTCGTCCCATTCGATAATCTAGACTCACTGGAGAACGACCATAAGGTGCCCGAGGCAGCAATAGACCCATGGAGACAAGTCTGCTGGAGGACGATGTATTGAATCGGGACGCAATTTGAGTGTTCCATCGGCATCAGGAGGCCCTGAACGTTACAATTCACTATCAGTTTTTCGTCCGATTCGAAAATCTTTGACTCACAGCAGAACGGCCATAAGGTGCCCGAGGCAGCAATAGACCCATGGAGACAAGTCTGCTGGAGGACGATGTATTGAATCGGGACGCAATTTGAGTGATCCATCGTCATTAGGTGGCCCTGAACGTTACAATTCACTATCTGTTTTCCGTCCGATTCGAAAATCTTTGACTCACAGCAGAACGGCCATAAGGTGCCGAGGCAGCAATAGACCCATGGAGACAAGTCTGCTGGAGGACGATGTATTGAATCGGGACGCAATTTGAGTGTTCCATCGTCATTAGGAGGCCCTGATGTTACAATTAACTATCAGTTTTTCGTCCCATTCGATAATCTAGACTCACAGCAGGACGGCCATAAGGTGCCCGAGGCAGCAATAGACCCATCCAGCCAAGTCGGCTGGAGGACGATGTATTGAATCGGGACGCAAGTTGAGTGATCCATCGTCATTAGGTGGCCCTGAATGGTACAATTCACTATCAGTTTTTCGTCTGATTCGAAAATTTTTGACTCACAGCAGAACGGCCATAAGGTGCCCGAGGCAGCAATAGACCCATGGAGACAAGTCTGCTGGAGGACGATGTATTGAATCGGGACGCAATTTGAGTGTGCCATCGTCATTAGGAGGCCCTGAATGTTACAATTAACTATCAGTTTTTCGTCCCATTCGATAATCTAGACTCACGGGAGAACGACCATAAGGTGCCCGAGGCAGCAATAGACCCATGGAGACAAGTCTGCTGGAGGACGAGGTATTGAATCGGGACGCAATTTCCATCGGCATTAGGAGGCCCTGAACGTTACAATTCACTATCAGTTTTTCGTCCGATTCGCAAATCTTTGACTCAGAGCAGAACGGCCATAAGTTGCCCGAGGCAGCAATAGACCCATGGAGACAAGTCTGCTGGAGGACGATGTATTGAATCGGGACGCAATTTGAGTGATCCATCATCATTAGGTGGCCCTGAACGTTACAATTCACTATCAGTTTTTCGTCCGATTCAAAAATCATTGACTCACAGCAGAACGGCCATAAGGTGCCCGAGGCAGCAATAGACCCATGGAGTAAAGTCGGCTGGAGGACGATGTATTGAATCGGGACGCAATTTGTGTGGTCCATCGTCATTAGGAGGCCCTGAATGTTACAATTAACTATCAGTCCTTCGTCCCATTCGAGAATCTAGACTCACAGCAGAACGGCCATAAGGTGCCCGAGGCAGCAATAGACCCATGAAGACAAGTCTGCTGGAGGACGATGTATTGAATCGGGACGCAATTTCCATCGGCATTAGGAGGCCCTGAACGTTACAATTCACTATCAGTTTTTCGTCCGATTCGAAAATCTTTGACTCACAGCAGAACGGCCATAAGTTGCCCGAGGCAGCAATAGACCCATGGAGACAAGTCTGCTGGAGTACGATGTATTGAATCGGGACGCAATTTGAGTGTTCCATCGTTATTAGGAGGCCCTGAACGTACAATTCACTATCAGTTTTTCGTCCGATTTGAAAATCTTTGAGTCACAGCAGATCGGCCATAAGGTGCCCGAGGCAGCAATAGACCCATGGAGACAAGTCTGCTGGAGGATTATGTATTGAATCGGGACGCAATTTGAGTGTTCCATCGTCATTAGGAAGCCCTGAGTGTTACAATTAACTATCAGTTTTTCGTCCCATTCGATAATCTAGACTCACGGGAGAACGACCATAAGGTGCCCGAGGCAGCAATAGACCCATGGAGGCAAGTCTGCTGGAGGACGAGGTATTGAATCGGGACACAATTTGAGTGATCCATCGTCATTAGGTGGCCCTGAATGGTACAATTCACTATCAGTTTTTCGTCCGATTCGAAAATCTTTGACTCACAGCAGAACGGCCATAAGGTGCCCGAGGCAGCAATAGACCCATGGAGACAAGTCGTCTGGAGGACGATGTATTGAATCGGGGCGCAATTTGAGTGATCCATCGTCATTAGGTGGCCCTGAATGGTACAATTCACTATCAGTTTTTCGTCCGATTCGAAAATCTTTGACTCACAGCAGAACGACCATAAGGTGCCAGAGGCAGCAATAGACCCATGGAGACAAGTCTGCTGGTGGACGATGTATTGAATCGGGACGCAATTTGAGTGTGCCATCGTCATTAGGGGGCCCTGAATGTTACAATTAACTATCAGTTTTTCGTCCCATTCGATAATCTAGACTCACGGGAGAACGACCATAAGGTGCCCGAGGCAGCAATAGACCCATGGAGACAAGTCTGCTGGAGGACGAGGTATTGAATCGGGACGCAATTTGAGTGTTCCATCGGCATTAGGAGGCCCTGAACGTTACAATTCACTATCAGTTTTTCGTCCCATTCGAAAATCTTTGACTCACAGCAGAACGGCCATAAGGTGCCCGATGCAGCAATAGACCCATGGAGACAAGTCTGCTGGAGGACGATGTATTGAATCGGGACGCAATTTGAGTGATCCATCGTCATTAGGTGACCCTGAACGTTACAATTCACTATCAGTTTTTCGTCCGATTCGAAAATCTTTGACTCACAGCAGAACGGCCATAAGGTGCCCGAGGCAGCAATAGACCCATGGAGACAAGTCTGCTGGAGGACGATGTATTGAATCGGGACGCAATTTGAGTGTTCCATCGTCATTAGGAGGCCCTGATGTTACAATTAACTATCAGCATTTCGTCCCATTCGATAATCTAGACTCACAGCAGAACGGCCATAAGGTGCCCGAGGCAGCAATAGACCCATGGAGTCAAGTCGGCTGGAGGACGATGTATTGAATCGGGACGTAATTTGTGTGGTCCATCGTCATTGGGAGGCCCCGAATGTTGCAATTAACTATCAGTTTTTCGTCCCATTCGATAAACTAGACTCACAGCAGAACGGCCATAAGGTGCCCGAGGCAGCAATAGACCCATGAAGACAAGTCTGCTGGAGGACGATGTATTGAATCGGGACGCAATTTGAGTGATCCATCGTCATAAGGTGGCCCTGAACGTTACAATTCACTATCACATTTTCGTCCCATTCGATAAACTAGACTCACAGCGGAACGGCCATAAGGTGCCCGTGGCAGCAACAGACCCTTGGAGTTAAGTCGGATGGAGGACGATGTATTAAATCGGGACGCAATTTGTGTGGTTCATCGTCATTAGGTGGCCCTGAACGTTACAATTCACTATCAGTTTTTCGTCCGATTCGAAAATCTTTGACTCACAGCAGAACGGCCATAAGGTGCCCGATGCAGCAATAGACCCATGGAGACAAGTCTGCTGGAGGACGATGTATTGAATCGGGACGCAATTTGATTGTTCCATCGTCATTAGGAGGCCCTGAATGTTACAATTACCTATTAGTTTTTCGTCCCATTCGATAATCTAGACTCACAGCAGATCGGCCATAAGGTGCCCGAGGCAGCAATAGACCCATGGAGTCAAGTCTGCTGGAGGACGATGTATTGAACTGGGACGCAATTTGAGTGATCCATCGTCATTAGGTGACCCAAAATGTTACAATTCACTATCAGTTTTTTGTCAGATTCGAAAATCTTTGACTCACAGCAGAACGGCCATAAGGTGCCAGAGGCTGCAATAGACCCATGGAGACAAGTCTGCTGCAGGACGATGTATTGAATCGGGACGCAATTTGAGTGTTCCATCGTCATTAGGAGGCCCTGAACGTTACAATTCACTATCAGTTTTTCGTCCGATTCGAAAATCTTTGTCTCACAGCAGAACAGCCATAAGGTGCCCGAGGCAGCAATAGACCCATGGAGACAAGTCTGCTGGGGGACGATGTATTGAATCGGGACGCAATTTGAGTGTTCCATGGTCATTAGGAGGCCCTGAATGTTAAAAATAACTATCAGTTTTTCGTCCCATTCGATAATCTAGACTCACAGCAGAACGGCCATAAGGTGGCCGAGGCAGCAGTAGACCCATGGAGTCAAGTCGGCTGGAGGACGATGTATTGAATCGGGACGCAATTTGTGTGGTCCATCGTCATTATGTGGCCCTGAATGTTACAATTCACTATCAGTTTTTCGTCCGTTTCGAAAATCTTTGACTCACAGCAGAACGGCCATAAGGTGCCCGAGGCAGCAATAGACCCATGGAGACAAGTCGGCTGGAGGACGATGTATTGAATCGGGGCGCAATTTGAGTGATCCATCGTCAATAGGTGGCCCTGAATGGTACAATTCACTATCAGTTTTTCGTCCGATTCAAAAATCTTTGACTCACAGAGGAACGACTATAAGGTGCCAGAGGCAGCAATAGACCCATGGAGACAAGTCTGCTGGAGGACGATGTATTGAATCGGGACGCAATTTGAGTGTGCCATCGTCATTAGGAGGCTCTGAATGTTACAATTAACTATCAGTTTTTCGTCCCATTCGATAATCTAGACTCACGGGAGAACGACCATAAGGTGCCCGAGGCAGCAATAGACCCATGGAGACAAGTCTGCTGGAGGACGAGGTATTGAATCGGGACGCAATTTCCATCGGCATTAGGAGGCCCTGAACGTTACAATTCACTATCAGTTTTTCGTCCGATTCGAAAATCTTTGACTCAGAGCAGAACGGCCATAAGTTGCCCGAGGCAGCAATAGACCCATGGAGATAAGTCTGCTGGAGGACGATGTATTGAATCGGGACGCAATTTGAGTGATCCATCATCATTAGGTGGCCCTGAACGTTACAATTCACTATCAGTTTTTCGTCCGATTCAAAAATCTTTGACTCACAGCAGAACGGCCATAAGGTGCCCGAGGCAGCAATAGACCCATGGAGTAAAGTCGGCTGGAGGACGATGTATTGAATCGGGACGCAATTTGTGTGGTCCATCGTCATTAGGAGGCCCTGAATGTTACAATTGACTATCAGTTTTTCGTCCCATTCGATAATCTAGACTCACAGCAGAACGGCCATAAGGTGCCCGAGGCAGCAATAGTCCCATGGAGTCAAGTCGGCTGGAGGACGATGTATTGAATCGGGACGTAATTTGTGTGGTCCATCGTCATTGGGAGGCCCTGAATGTTGCAATTAACTATCAGTTTTTCGTCCCATTCGATAAACTAGACTCACAGCAGAACGGCCATAAGGTGCCCGAGGCAGCAATAGACCCATGAAGACAAGTCTGCTGGAGGACGATGTATTGAATCGGGACGCAATTTGAGTGATCCATCGTCATTAGGTGGCCCTGAACGTTACAATTCACTATCAGATTTTCGTCCCATTCGATAAACTAGACTCACAGCGGAACGGCCATAAGGTGCCCGTGGCAGCAACAGACCCTTGCAGTCAAGTCGGATGGAGGACGATGTATTGAATCGGGACGCAATTTGTGTGGTTCATCGTCATTAGGTGGCCCTGAACGTTACAATTCACTATCAGTTTTTCGTCTGATTCGAAAATCTTTGACTCACAGCAGAACGGCCATAAGGTGCCCGAGGCAGCATTAGACCCATGGAGACAAGTCTGCTGGAGGACGATGTATTGAATCGGGACGCAATTTGATTGTTCCATCGTCATTAGGAGGCCCTGAATGTTACAATTAACTATTAGTTTTTCGTCCCATTCGATAATCTAGACTCACAGCAGATCGGCCATAAGGTTCCCGAGGCAGCAATAGACCCATGGAGTCAAGTCGGCTGGAGGACGATGTATTGATCTGGGACGCAATTTGAGTGATCCATCGTCATTAGGTGACCCAAAATGTTACAATTCACTATCAGTTTTTTGTCAGATTCGAAAATCTTTGACTCACAGCAGAACGGCCATAAGGTGCCAGAGGCTGCAATAGACCCTTGGAGACAAGTCTGCTGCAGGACGATGTATTGAATCGGGACGCAATTTGAGTGTTCCATCGTCATTAGGAGGCCCTGAACGTTACAATTCACTATCAGTTTTTCGTCCGTTTCGAAAATCTTTGACTCAGAGCAGAACGGCCATAAGTTGCCCGAGGCAGCAATAGTCCCATGGAGACAAGTCTGCTGGAGGACGATGTATTGAATCGGGGCGCAATTTGAGTGATCCATCGTCAATAGGTGGCCCTGAATGGTACAATTCACTATCAGTTTTTCGTCCGATTCGAAAATCTTTGACTCACAGAGGGAACGACCATAAGGTGCCAGAGGCAGCAATAGACCCATGGAGACAAGTCTGCTGGAGGACGATGTATTGAATCGGGACGCAATTTGAGTGTGCCATCGTCATTAGGAGGCCCTGAATGTTACAATTAACTATCAGTTTTTCGTCCCATTCGATAATCTAGACTCACGGGAGAACGACCATAAGGTGCCAGAGGCAGCAATAGACCCATGGAGACAAGTCTGCTGGAGGACGAGGTATTGAATCGGGACGCAATTTCCATCGGCATTAGGAGGCCCTGAACGTTACAATTCACTATCAGTTTTTCGTCCGATTCGAAAATCTTTGACTCAGAGCAGAACGGCCATAAGTTGCCCGAGGCAGCAATAGACCCATGGAGACAAGTCTGCTGGAGGACGATGTATTGAATCGGGACGCAATTTGGGTGATCCATCATCATTAGGTGGCCCTGAACGTTACAATTCACTATCAGTTTTTCGTCCGATTCAAAAATCTTTGACTCACAGCAGAACGGCCATAAGGTGCCCGAGGCAGCAATAGACCCATGGAGTAAAGTCGGCTGGAGGACGATGTATTGAATCGGGACGCAATTTGTGTGGTCCATCGTCATTAGGAGGCCCTGAATGTTACAATTAACTATCAGTTTTTCGTCCCATTCGATAATCTAGACTCACAGCAGAACGGCCATAAGGTGCCCGAGGCAGCAATAGACCCATGAAGACAAGTCTGCTGGAGGACGATGTATTGAATCGGGTCGCAATTTCCATCGGCATTAGGAGGCCCTGAACGTTACAATTCACTATCAGTTTTTCGTCCGATTCGAAAATCTTTGACTCAGAGCAGAACGGCCATAAGTTGCCCGAGGCAGCAATAGACCCATGGAGACAAGTCTGCTGGAGGACGATGTATTGAATCGGGACGCAATTTGAGTGTTCCATCGTTATTAGGAGGCCCTGAACGTACAATTCACTATCAGTTTTTCGTCCTATTTGAAAATCTTTGAGTCACAGCAGATCGGCCATATGGTGCCCGAGGCAGCAATAGACCCATGGAGACAAGTCTGCTGGAGGATTATGTATTGAATCGGGACGCAATTTGAGTGTTCCATCGTCATTAGGAGGCCCTGAGTGTTACAATTAACTATCAGTTTTTCGTCCCATTCGATAATCTAGACTCACGGGAGAACGACCATAAGGTGCCCGAGGCAGCAATAGACCCATTGAGACAAGTCTGCTGGAGGACGAGGTATTGAATCGGGACACAATTTGAGTGATCCATCGTCATTAGGTGGCCCTGAATGGTACAATTCACTATCAGTTTTTCGTCCGATTCGAAAATCTTTGACTCACAGCAGAACGGCCATAAGGTGCCCGAGGCAGCAATAGACCCATGGAGCCAAGTCGGCTGGAGGACGATGTACTGAATCGGGGCGCAATTTGAGTGATCCATCGTCATTAGGTGGCCCTGAATGGTACAATTCACTATCAGTTTTTCGTCCGATTCGAAAATCTTTGACTCACAGCAGAACGACCATAAGGTGCCAGAGGCAGCAATAGACCCATGGAGACAAGTCTGCTGGAGGACGATGTATTGAATCGGGACGCAATTTGAGTGTGCCATCGTCATTAGGGGGCCCTGAATGTTACAATTAACTATCAGTTTTTCGTCCCATTCGATAATCTAGACTCACGGGAGAACGACCATAAGGTGCCCGAGGCAGCAATAGACCCATGGAGACAAGTCTGCTGGAGGACGAGGTATTGAATCGGGACGCAATTTGAGTGTTCCATCGGCATTAGGAGGCCCTGAACGTTACAATTCACTATCAGTTTTTCGTCCCATTCGAAAATCTTTGACTCACAGCAGAACGGCCATAAGGTGCCCGAGGCAGCAATAGACCCATGGAGAAGATTCTGCTGGAGGACGATGTATTGAATCGGGACGCAATTTGAGTGTTCCATCGTCATTAGGAGGCCCTGATGTTACAATTAACTATCAGCTTTTCGTCCCATTCGATAATCTAGACTCACAGCAGAACGGCCATAAGGTGCCCGAGGCAGCAATAGACCCATGGAGTCAAGTCGGCTGGAGGACGATGTATTGAATCGGGACGTAATTTGTGTGGTCCATCGTCATTGGGAGGCCCTGAATGTTGCAATTAACTATCAGTTTTTCGTCCCATTCGATAAACTAGACTCACAGCAGGACGGCCATAAGGTGCCCGAGGCAGCAATAGACCCATGAAGACAAGTCTGCTGGAGGACGATGTATTGAATCGGGACGCAATTTGAGTGATCCATCGTCATTAGGTGGCCCTGAACGTTACAATTCACTATCAGATTTTCGTCCCATTCGATAAACTAGACTCACAGCGGAACGGCCATAAGGTGCCCGTGGCAGCAACAGACCCTTGGAGTCAAGTCGGATGGAGGACGATGTATTGAATCGGGACGCAATTTGTGTGGTTCATTGTCATTAGGTGGCCCTGAACGTTACAATTCACTATCAGTTTTTCGTCCGATTCGAAAATCTTTGACTCACAGCAGAACGGCCATAAGGTGCCCGAGGCAGCATTAGACCCATGGAGACAAGTCTGCTGGAGGACGATGTATTGAATCGGGACGCAATTTGATTGTTCCATCGTCATTAGGAGGCCCTGAATGTTAAAATTAACTATTAGTTTTTCGTCCCATTCGATAATCTAGACTCACAGCAGATCGGCCATGAGGTGCCCGAGGCAGCAATAGACCCATGGAGTCAAGTCGGCTGGAGGACGATGTATTGAATTGGGACGCAATTTGAGTGATCCATCGTCATTAGGTGACCCAAAATATTACAATTCACTATCAGTTTTTTGTCAGATTCGAAAATCTTTGACTCACAGCAGAACGGCCATAAGGTGCCACAGGCTGCAATAGACCCATGGAGACAAGTCTGCTGCAGGACGATGTATTGAATCGGGACGCAATTTGAGTGTTCCATCGTCATTAGGAGGCCCTGAACGTTACAATTCACTATCAGTTTTTCGTCCGATTCGAAAATCTTTGACTCACAGCAGAACAGCCATAAGGTGCCCGAGGCAGCAATATACCCATGGAGACAAGTCTGCTGGGGGACGATGTATTGAATCGGGACGCAATTTGAGTGTTCCATGGTCATTAGGAGGCCCTGAATGTTAAAAATAACTATCAGTTTTTCGTCCCATTCGATAATCTAGACTCACAGCAGAACGGCCATAAGGTGGCCGAGGCAGCAGTAGACCCATGGAGTCAAGTCGGCTGGAGGACGATGTATTGAATCGGGACGCAATTTGTGTGGTCCATCGTCATTAGGAGGCCCTGAACGTTACAATTAACTATCAGTTTTTCGTCCCATTCGATAATCTAGACTCACAGCAGAACGGCCATAAGGTGCCCGAGGCAGCAATAGACCCATGAAGACAAGTCTGCTGGAGGACGATGTATTGAATCGGGACGCAATTTGTGTGAACCATCGTCATTAGGTGGCCCTGAACGTTACAATTCACTATCAGTTTTTCGTCCCATTCGATAATCTAGACTCACAGCGGAACGGCCATAAGGTGCCCGAGGCAGCAATAGACCCTTGGAGTCAAGTCTGCTGTAGGACAATGTATTGAATCGGGACGCAACTTGTGCGGTTCATCGTCATTAGGTGGCCCTGAATGTTACAATTCACTATCAGTTTTTCGTCCGATTCGAAAATCTTTGACTCACAGCAGAACGGCCATAAGGTGCCCGAGGCAGCAATAGACACATGGGGACAAGTCTGCCGGAGGGCGATGTATTGAATCGGGACGCAATTTGAGTGTTCCACCGTTATTAGGAATCCCTGAACGTACAATTCACTATCAGTTTTTCGTCCTATTTGAAAATCTTTGAGTCGCAGCAGATCGGCCATAAGGTGCCCGAGGCAGCAATAGACCCATGGAGACAAGTCTGCTGGAGGACGATGTATTGAATCGGGACGCAATTTGAGTGTTCCATCGTCATTAGGAGGCCCTGAATGATACAATTAACTATCAGTTTTTCGTCCCATTCGATAATCTAGACTCACGGGAGAACGACCATAAGGTGCCCGAGGCAGCAATACACCCATGGAGACAAGTCTGCTGGAGGACGAGGTATTGAATCGGGACGCAATTTGAGTGATCCATCGTCATTACGTGGCCCTGAATGGTACAATTCACTATCAGTTTTTCGTCCGATTCGAAAATCTTTGACTCACGGCAGAACGGCCATAAGGTGCCCGAGGCAGCAATAGACCCATGGAGACAAGTCGGCTGGAGAATGATGAATTGAATCGGGGCGCAATTTGAGTGATCCATCGTCATTAGGTGGCCCTGAATGGTACAATTCACTATCAGTTTTTCGTTCGATTCGAAAATCTTTGACTCACAGCAGAACGACCATAAGGTGCCAGAGGCAGCAATAGATACATGGAGACAAGTGTGCTGGAGGACGATGTATTGAATTGGGACGCAATTTGAGTGTGCCATCGTCATTAGGAGGTCCTGAATGTTACAATTAACTATCAGTTTTTCGTCCCATTCGATAATCTAGACTCACGGGAGAACGACCATAAGGTGCCCGAGGCAGCAATAGACCCATGGAGACAAGTCTGCTGGAGGACGAGGTATTGAATCGGGACGCAATTTGAGTGTTCCATCGGCATTAGGAGGCCCTGAACGTTACAATTCACTATCAGTTTTTCGTCCCATTCGATAATCTAGACTCACAGCGGAACGGCCATAAGGTGCCCGAGGCAGCAATAGACCCTTGGAGTCAAGTCGGCTGGAGGACGATGTATTGAAACGGGACGCAATTTGTGTGGTTCATCGTCATTAGGTGGCCCTGAATGTTACAATTCACTATCAGTTTTTCGTCCTATTCGAAAATCTTTGACTCACAGCAGAACGGCCATAAGGTGCCCGAGGCAGCAATAGACCCATGGAGACAAGTCTGCTGGAGGGCGATATATTGAATCGGGACGCAATTGGAGTGTTCCATCGATATTAGGAGGCCCTGAACGTACAATTCACTATCAGTTTTTCGTCCTATTTGAAAACCTTTGAGTCACAGCAGATCGGCCATAAGGTGCCCGAGGCAGCAATAGACCCATGGAGACAAGTCTGCTGGAGGACGATGTATTGAATCGGGACGCAATTTGAGTGATCCATCGTCAATAGGTGGCCCTGAACGTTACAATTCACTATCAGTTTTTCGTCCGATTCGAAAATCTTTGACTCACAGCAGAACGGCCATAAGGTGCCCGAGGCAGCAATAGACCCATGGAGACAAGTCTGCTGGAGGACGAGGTATTGAATCGGGACGCTATTTGAGTGTTCCAGCGTCATTAGGAGGCCCTGAACGTTACAATTCACTATCAGTTTTTCTTCCGATTCGAAAATCTTTTACTCACAGCAGAACGGCCATAAGGTGCCCGAGGCAGCAATAGACCCATGGAGACAAGTCGGCTGGAGGACGATGTATTGAATCCGGACGCAATTTCAGTGATCCATCGTCATTAGGTGGCCCTGAATGTTACAATTCACTATCAGTTTTTCGTCCGATTCGAAAATATTTAACTCACAGCAGAACGGCCATAAGGAGCCCGATGCAGCAATAGACCCATGGAGACAAGTCTGCTGGAGAACGTATTGAATCGGGACGCAATTTGAGTGTTCCATCGTCATTAGGAGGCCCTGATTGTTGCACTTAACTATCAGTTTTTCGTCCCATTCGATAATCTAGACCCACGGGAGAACGACCATAAGGTGCCCGAGGCAGCAATAGACACATGGAGACAAGTCGGCTGGAGGACGATGTATTGAATCGGGACGCAATTTGAGTGATCCATCGTCATTAGGTGGCCCTGAACGTTACAATTCACTATCAGTTTTTCGTCTCATTCGATAATCTAGACTCACAGCAGAACGGCCATAAGTTGCTCGAGGCTGCAATAGACCCATGGAGTCAAGTCGGCTGGAGGACGATGTCTTGAATTGGGACGCAATTTGTGTGGTTTATCGTCATTAGGTGGCCCTGAATATTACAATTCACTATCAGTTTTTCGTCCCATTCGATAATCTAGACTCACAGCGGAACGGCCATAAGGTGCCCGAGGCAGCAATAGACCCTTGGAGTCAAGTCTGCTGGAGGACAATGTATTGAATCGGGACGTTATTTGTGTGGTTCATCGTCATTAGGTGGCCCTGAATGTTACAATTCACTATCAGTTTTTCGTCCGATTCGAAAATCTTTGACTCACAGCAGAACGGCCATAAGGTGCCCGAGGCAGCAATAGACCCATGGAGACAAGTCTGCCGGAGGGCGATGTATTGAATCGGGACGCAATTTGAGTGTTCCATCGTTATTAGGAATCCCTGAACGTACAATTCACTATCAGTTTTTCGTCCTATTTGAAAATCTTTGAGTCACAGCAGATCGGCCTCAAGGTGCCCGAGGCAGCAATAGACCCATGGAGACAAGTCTGCTGGAGGACGATGTATTGAATCGGGACGCAATTTGAGTGTTCCATCGTCATTAGGAGGCCCTGAATGATACAATTAACTATCAGTTTTTCGTCCCATTCGATAATCTAGACTCACGGGAGAACGACCATAAGGTGCCCGAGGCAGCAATACACCCATGGAGACAAGTCTGCTGGAGGACGAGGTATTGAATCGGGACGCAATTTGAGTGATCTATCGTCATTACGTGGCCCTGAATGATACAATTCACTATCAGTTTTTCGTCCGATTCGAAAATCTTTGACTCACGGCAGAACGGCCATAAGGTGCCCGAGGCAGCAATAGACCCATGGAGACAAGTCGGCTGGAGAATGATGAATTGAATCGGGGCGCAATTTGAGTGATCCATCGTCATTAGGTGGCCCTGAATGGTACAATTCACTATCAGTTTTTCGTCCGATTCGAAAATCTTTGACTCACAGCAGAACGACCATAAGGTGCCAGAGGCAGCAATAGACCCATGGAGACAAGTCTGCTGGAGGACGATGTATTGAATTGGGACGCAATTTGAGTGTGCCATCGTCATTAGGAGGTCCTGAATGTTACAATTAACTATCAGTTTTTCGTCCCATTCGATAATCTAGACTCACGGGAGAACGACCATAAGGTGCCCGAGGCAGCAATAAACCCATGGAGACAAGACTGCTGGAGGACGAGGTATTGAATCGGGACGCAATTTGAGTGTTCCATCGGCATTAGGAGGCCCTGAACGTTACAATTCACTATCAGTTTTTCGTCCCATTCGATAATCTAGGCTCACAGCGGAACGGCCATAAGGTGCCCGAGGCAGCAATAGACCCTTGGAGTCAAGTCGGCTGGAGGACGATGTATTGAAACGGGACGCAATTTGTGTGGTTCATCGTCATTAGGTGGCCCTGAATGTTACAATTTACTATCAGATTTTCGTCCTATTCGAAAATCTTTGACTCACAGCAGAACGGCCATAAGGTGCCCGAGGCAGCAATAGACCCATGGAGACAAGTATGCTGGAGGGCGATATATTGAATCGGGACGCAATTGGAGTGTTCCATCGATATTAGGAGGCCATGAACGTACAATTCACTATCAGTTTTTCGTCCTATTTGAAAATCTTTGAGTCACAGCAGATCGGCCATAAGGTGCCCGAGGCAGCAATAGACCCAAGGAGACAAGTCTGCTGGAGGACGATGTATTGAATCGGGACACAATTTGAGTGATCCATCGTCAATAGGTGGCCCTGAACGTTACAATTCACTATCAGTTTTTCGTCCGATTCGAAAATCTTTGACTCACAGCAGAACGGCCATAAGGTGCCCGAGGCAGCAATAGACCCATGGAGACAAGTCTGCTGGAGGACGAGGTATTGAATCGGGACGCTATTTGAGTGTTCCATCGTCATTAGGAGGCCCTGAACGTTACAATTCACTATCAGTTTTTCTTCCGATTCGAAAATCTTTTACTCACAGCAGAACGGCCATAAGGTGCCCGAGGCAGCAATAGACCCATGGAGACAAGTCGGCTGGAGGACGATGTATTGAATCCGGACGCAATTTCAGTGATCCATCGTCATTAGGTGGCCCTGAATGTTACAATTCACTATCAGTTTTTCGTCCGATTCGAAAATATTTAACTCACAGCAGAACGGCCATAAGGTGCCCGAGGCAGCAATAGACCCATGGAGACAAGTCTGCTGGAGGACGTATTGAATCGGGACGCAATTTGAGTGTTCCATCGTCATTAGGAGGCCCTGATTGTTACAATTAACTATCAGTTTTTCGTCCCATTCGATAATCTAGACCCACGGGAGAACGACCATAAGGTGCCCGAGGCAGCAATAGACACATGGAGACAAGTCGGCTGGAGGACGATGTATTGAATCGGGACGCAATTTGAGTGATCCATCGTCATTAGGTGGCCCTGAATGTTACAATTCACTATCAGTTTTTCGTCTCATTCGATAATCTAGACTCACAGCAGAACGGCCATAAGGTGCCCGAGGCAGCAATAGACCCATGGAGACAAGTCTGCTGGAGGACGATGTATTGAATCGGGACGCAATTTGGGTGATCCATCATCATTAGGTGGCCCTGAACGTTACAATTCACTATCAGTTTTTCGTCCGATTCAAAAATCTTTGACTCACAGCAGAACGGCCATAAGGTGCCCGAGGCAGCAATAGACCCATGGAGTAAAGTCGGCTGGAGGACGATGTATTGAATCGGGACGCAATTTGTGTGGTCCATCGTCATTAGGAGGCCCTGAATGTTACAATTAACTATCAGTTTTTCGTCCCATTCGATAATCTAGACTCACAGCAGAACGGCCATAAGGTGCCCGAGGCAGCAATAGACCCATGAAGACAAGTCTGCTGGAGGACGATGTATTGAATCGGGTCGCAATTTCCATCGGCATTAGGAGGCCCTGAACGTTACAATTCACTATCAGTTTTTCGTCCGATTCGAAAATCTTTGACTCAGAGCAGAACGGCCATAAGTTGCCCGAGGCAGCAATAGACCCATGGAGACAAGTCTGCTGGAGGACGATGTATTGAATCGGGACGCAATTTGAGTGTTCCATCGTTATTAGGAGGCCCTGAACGTACAATTCACTATCAGTTTTTCGTCCTATTTGAAAATCTTTGAGTCACAGCAGATCGGCCATATGGTGCCCGAGGCAGCAATAGACCCATGGAGACAAGTCTGCTGGAGGATTATGTATTGAATCGGGACGCAATTTGAGTGTTCCATCGTCATTAGGAGGCCCTGAGTGTTACAATTAACTATCAGTTTTTCGTCCCATTCGATAATCTAGACTCACGGGAGAACGACCATAAGGTGCCCGAGGCAGCAATAGACCCATTGAGACAAGTCTGCTGGAGGACGAGGTATTGAATCGGGACACAATTTGAGTGATCCATCGTCATTAGGTGGCCCTGAATGGTACAATTCACTATCAGTTTTTCGTCCGATTCGAAAATCTTTGACTCACAGCAGAACGGCCATAAGGTGCCCGAGGCAGCAATAGACCCATGGAGCCAAGTCGGCTGGAGGACGATGTACTGAATCGGGGCGCAATTTGAGTGATCCATCGTCATTAGGTGGCCCTGAATGGTACAATTCACTATCAGTTTTTCGTCCGATTCGAAAATCTTTGACTCACAGCAGAACGACCATAAGGTGCCAGAGGCAGCAATAGACCCATGGAGACAAGTCTGCTGGAGGACGATGTATTGAATCGGGACGCAATTTGAGTGTGCCATCGTCATTAGGGGGCCCTGAATGTTACAATTAACTATCAGTTTTTCGTCCCATTCGATAATCTAGACTCACGGGAGAACGACCATAAGGTGCCCGAGGCAGCAATAGACCCATGGAGACAAGTCTGCTGGAGGACGAGGTATTGAATCGGGACGCAATTTGAGTGTTCCATCGGCATTAGGAGGCCCTGAACGTTACAATTCACTATCAGTTTTTCGTCCCATTCGAAAATCTTTGACTCACAGCAGAACGGCCATAAGGTGCCCGAGGCAGCAATAGACCCATGGAGAAGATTCTGCTGGAGGACGATGTATTGAATCGGGACGCAATTTGAGTGTTCCATCGTCATTAGGAGGCCCTGATGTTACAATTAACTATCAGCTTTTCGTCCCATTCGATAATCTAGACTCACAGCAGAACGGCCATAAGGTGCCCGAGGCAGCAAGAGACCCATGGAGTCAAGTCGGCTGGAGGACGATGTATTGAATCGGGACGTAATTTGTGTGGTCCATCGTCATTGGGAGGCCCTGAATGTTGCAATTAACTATCAGTTTTTCGTCCCATTCGATAAACTAGACTCACAGCAGGACGGCCATAAGGTGCCCGAGGCAGCAATAGACCCATGAAGACAAGTCTGCTGGAGGACGATGTATTGAATCGGGACGCAATTTGAGTGATCCATCGTCATTAGGTGGCCCTGAACGTTACAATTCACTATCAGATTTTCGTCCCATTCGATAAACTAGACTCACAGCGGAACGGCCATAAGGTGCCCGTGGCAGCAACAGACCCTTGGAGTCAAGTCGGATGGAGGACGATGTATTGAATCGGGACGCAATTTGTGTGGTTCATTGTCATTAGGTGGCCCTGAACGTTACAATTCACTATCAGTTTTTCGTCCGATTCGAAAATCTTTGACTCACAGCAGAACGGCCATAAGGTGCCCGAGGCAGCATTAGACCCATGGAGACAAGTCTGCTGGAGGACGATGTATTGAATCGGGACGCAATTTGATTGTTCCATCGTCATTAGGAGGCCCTGAATGTTACAATTAACTATTAGTTTTTCGTCCCATTCGATAATCTAGACTCACAGCAGATCGGCCATGAGGTGCCCGAGGCAGCAATAGACCCATGGAGTCAAGTCGGCTGGAGGACGATGTATTGAATTGGGACGCAATTTGAGTGATCCATCGTCATTAGGTGACCCAAAATATTACAATTCACTATCAGTTTTTTGTCAGATTCGAAAATCTTTGACTCACAGCAGAACGGCCATAAGGTGCCACAGGCTGCAATAGACCCATGGAGACAAGTCTGCTGCAGGACGCTGTATTGAATCGGGACGCAATTTGAGTGTTCCATCGTCATTAGGAGGCCCTGAACGTTACAATTCACTATCAGTTTTTCGTCCGATTCGAAAATCTTTGACTCACAGCAGAACAGCCATAAGGTGCCCGAGGCAGCAATATACCCATGGAGACAAGTCTGCTGGGGGACGATGTATTGAATCGGGACGCAATTTGAGTGTTCCATGGTCATTAGGAGGCCCTGAATGTTAAAAATAACTATCAGTTTTTCGTCCCATTCGATAATCTAGACTCACAGCAGAACGGCCATAAGGTGGCCGAGGCAGCAGTAGACCCATGGAGTCAAGTCGGCTGGAGGACGATGTATTGAATCGGGACGCAATTTGTGTGGTCCATCGTCATTAGGAGGCCCTGAACGTTACAATTAACTATCAGTTTTTCGTCCCATTCGATAATCTAGACTCACAGCAGAACGGCCATAAGGTGCCCGAGGCAGCAATAGACCCATGAAGACAAGTCTGCTGGAGGACGATGTATTGAATCGGGACGCAATTTGTGTGAACCATCGTCATTAGGTGGCCCTGAACGTTACAATTCACTATCAGTTTTTCGTCCCATTCGATAATCTAGACTCACAGCGGAACGGCCATAAGGTGCCCGAGGCAGCAATAGACCCTTGGAGTCAAGTCTGCTGTAGGACAATGTATTGAATCGGGACGCAACTTGTGCGGTTCATCGTCATTAGGTGGCCCTGAATGTTACAATTCACTATCAGTTTTTCGTCCGATTCGAAAATCTTTGACTCACAGCAGAACGGCCATAAGGTGCCCGAGGCAGCAATAGACACATGGGGACAAGTCTGCCGGAGGGCGATGTATTGAATCGGGACGCAATTTGAGTGTTCCACCGTTATTAGGAATCCCTGAACGTACAATTCACTATCAGTTTTTCGTCCTATTTGAAAATCTTTGAGTCGCAGCAGATCGGCCATAAGGTGCCCGAGGCAGCAATAGACCCATGGAGACAAGTCTGCTGGAGGACGATGTATTGAATCGGGACGCAATTTGAGTGTTCCATCGTCATTAGGAGGCCCTGAATGATACAATTAACTATCAGTTTTTCGTCCCATTCGATAATCTAGACTCACGGGAGAACGACCATAAGGTGCCCGAGGCAGCAATACACCCATGGAGACAAGTCTGCTGGAGGACGAGGTATTGAATCGGGACGCAATTTGAGTGATCCATCGTCATTACGTGGCCCTGAATGGTACAATTCACTATCAGTTTTTCGTCCGATTCGAAAATCTTTGACTCACGGCAGAACGGCCATAAGGTGCCCGAGGCAGCAATAGACCCATGGAGACAAGTCGGCTGGAGAATGATGAATTGAATCGGGGCGCAATTTGAGTGATCCATCGTCATTAGGTGGCCCTGAATGGTACAATTCACTATCAGTTTTTCGTTCGATTCGAAAATCTTTGACTCACAGCAGAACGACCATAAGGTGCCAGAGGCAGCAATAGATACATGGAGACAAGTGTGCTGGAGGACGATGTATTGAATTGGGACGCAATTTGAGTGTGCCATCGTCATTAGGAGGTCCTGAATGTTACAATTAACTATCAGTTTTTCGTCCCATTCGATAATCTAGACTCACGGGAGAACGACCATAAGGTGCCCGAGGCAGCAATAGACCCATGGAGACAAGTCTGCTGGAGGACGAGGTATTGAATCGGGACGCAATTTGAGTGTTCCATCGGCATTAGGAGGCCCTGAACGTTACAATTCACTATCAGTTTTTCGTCCCATTCGATAATCTAGACTCACAGCGGAACGGCCATAAGGTGCCCGAGGCAGCAATAGACGCTTGGAGTCAAGTCGGCTGGAGGACGATGTATTGAAACGGGACGCAATTTGTGTGGTTCATCGTCATTAGGTGGCCCTGAATGTTACAATTCACTATCAGTTTTTCGTCCTATTCGAAAATCTTTGACTCACAGCAGAACGGCCATAAGGTGCCCGAGGCAGCAATAGACCCATGGAGACAAGTCTGCTGGAGGGCGATATATTGAATCGGGACGCAATTGGAGTGTTCCATCGATATTAGGAGGCCCTGAACGTACAATTCACTATCAGTTTTTCGTCCTATTTGAAAACCTTTGAGTCACAGCAGATCGGCTATAAGGTGCCCGAGGCAGCAATAGACCCATGGAGACAAGTCTGCTGGAGGACGATGTATTGAATCGGGACGCAATTTGAGTGATCCATCGTCAATAGGTGGCCCTGAACGTTACAATTCACTATCAGTTTTTCGTCCGATTCGAAAATCTTTGACTCACAGCAGAACGGCCATAAGGTGCCCGAGGCAGCAATAGACCCATGGAGACAAGTCTGCTGGAGGACGAGGTATTGAATCGGGACGCTATTTGAGTGTTCCAGCGTCATTAGGAGGCCCTGAACGTTACAATTCACTATCAGTTTTTCTTCCGATTCGAAAATCTTTTACTCACAGCAGAACGGCCATAAGGTGCCCGAGGCAGCAATAGACCCATGGAGACAAGTCGGCTGGAGGACGATGTATTGAATCCGGACGCAATTTCAGTGATCCATCGTCATTAGGTGGCCCTGAATGTTACAATTCACTATCAGTTTTTCGTCCGATTCGAAAATATTTAACTCACAGCAGAACGGCCATAAGGAGCCCGAGGCAGCAATAGACCCATGGAGACAAGTCTGCTGGAGAACGTATTGAATCGGGACGCAATTTGAGTGTTCCATCGTCATTAGGAGGCCCTGATTGTTGCACTTAACTATCAGTTTTTCGTCCCATTCGATAATCTAGACCCACGGGAGAACGACCATAAGGTGCCCGAGGCAGCAATAGACACATGGAGACAAGTCGGCTGGAGGACGATGTATTGAATCGGGACGCAATTTGAGTGTTCCATCGTCATTAGGAGGCCCTGAACGTTACAATTCACTATCAGTTTTTCGTCTCATTCGATAATCTAGACTCACAGCAGAACGGCCATAAGTTGCTCGAGGCTGCAATAGACCCATGGAGTCAAGTCGGCTGGAGGACGATGTCTTGAATTGGGACGCAATTTGTGTGGTTTATCGTCATTAGGTGGCCCTGAATATTACAATTCACTATCAGTTTTTCGTCCCATTCGATAATCTAGACTCACAGCGGAACGGCCATAAGGTGCCCGAGGCAGCAATGGACCCTTGGAGTCAAGTCTGCTGGAGGACAATGTATTGAATCGGGACGTTATTTGTGTGGTTCATCGTCATTAGGTGGCCCTGAATGTTACAATTCACTATCAGTTTTTCGTCCGATTCGAAAATCTTTGACTCACAGCAGAACGGCCATAAGGTGCCCGAGGCAGCAATAGACCCATGGAGACAAGTCTGCCGGAGGGCGATGTATTGAATCGGGACGCAATTTGAGTGTTCCATCGTTATTAGGAATCCCTGAACGTACAATTCACTATCAGTTTTTCGTCCTATTTGAAAATCTTTGAGTCACAGCAGATCGGCCTCAAGGTGCCCGAGGCAGCAATAGACCCATGGAGACAAGTCTGCTGGAGGACGATGTATTGAATCGGGACGCAATTTGAGTGTTCCATCGTCATTAGGAGGCCCTGAATGATACAATTAACTATCAGTTTTTCGTCCCATTCGATAATCTAGACTCACGGGAGAACGACCATAAGGTGCCCGAGGCAGCAATAGACCCATGGAGACAAGTCTGCTGGAGGACGAGGTATTGAATCGGGACGCAATTTGAGTGATCTATCGTCATTACGTGGCCCTGAATGATACAATTCACTATCAGTTTTTCGTCCGATTCGAAAATCTTTGACTCACGGCAGAACGGCCATAAGGTGCCCGAGGCAGCAATAGACCCATGGAGACAAGTCGGCTGGAGAATGATGAATTGAATCGGGGCGCAATTTGAGTGATCCATCGTCATTAGGTGGCCCTGAATGGTACAATTCACTATCAGTTTTTCGTCCGATTCGAAAATCTTTGACTCACAGCAGAACGACCATAAGGTGCCAGAGGCAGCAATAGACCCATGGAGACAAGTCTGCTGGAGGACGATGTATTGAATTGGGACGCAATTTGAGTGTGCCATCGTCATTAGGAGGTCCTGAATGTTACAATTAACTATCAGTTTTTCGTCCCATTCGATAATCTAGACTCACGGGAGAACGACCATAAGGTGCCCGAGGCAGCAATAAACCCATGGAGACAAGACTGCTGGAGGACGAGGTATTGAATCGGGACGCAATTTGAGTGTTCCATCGGCATTAGGAGGCCCTGAACGTTACAATTCACTATCAGTTTTTCGTCCCATTCGATAATCTAGGCTCACAGCGGAACGGCCATAAGGTGCCCGAGGCAGCAATAGACCCTTGGAGTCAAGTCGGCTGGAGGACGATGTATTGAAACGGGACGCAATTTGTGTGGTTCATCGTCATTAGGTGGCCCTGAATGTTACAATTTACTATCAGATTTTCGTCCTATTCGAAAATCTTTGACTCACAGCAGAACGGCCATAAGGTGCCCGAGGCAGCAATAGACCCATGGAGACAAGTATGCTGGAGGGCGATATATTGAATCGGGACGCAATTGGAGTGTTCCATCGATATTAGGAGGCCATGAACGTACAATTCACTATCAGTTTTTCGTCCTATTTGAAAATCTTTGAGTCACAGCAGATCGGCCATAAGGTGCCCGAGGCAGCAATAGACCCAAGGAGACAAGTCTGCTGGAGGACGATGTATTGAATCGGGACACAATTTGAGTGATCCATCGTCAATAGGTGGCCCTGAACGTTACAATTCACTATCAGTTTTTCGTCCGATTCGAAAATCTTTGACTCACAGCAGAACGGCCATAAGGTGCCCGAGGCAGCAATAGACCCATGGAGACAAGTCTGCTGGAGGACGAGGTATTGAATCGGGACGCTATTTGAGTGTTCCATCGTCATTAGGAGGCCCTGAACGTTACAATTCACTATCAGTTTTTCTTCCGATTCGAAAATCTTTTACTCACAGCAGAACGGCCATAAGGTGCCCGAGGCAGCAATAGACCCATGGAGACAAGTCGGCTGGAGGACGATGTATTGAATCCGGACGCAATTTCAGTGATCCATCGTCATTAGGTGGCCCTGAATGTTACAATTCACTATCAGTTTTTCGTCCGATTCGAAAATATTTAACTCACAGCAGAACGGCCATAAGGTGCCCGAGGCAGCAATAGACCCATGGAGACAAGTCTGCTGGAGGACGTATTGAATCGGGACGCAATTTGAGTGTTCCATCGTCATTAGGAGGCCCTGATTGTTACAATTAACTATCAGTTTTTCGTCCCATTCGATAATCTAGACCCACGGGAGAACGACCATAAGGTGCCCGAGGCAGCAATAGACACATGGAGACAAGTCGGCTGGAGGACGATGTATTGAATCGGGACGCAATTTGAGTGATCCATCGTCATTAGGTGGCCCTGAATGTTACAATTCACTATCAGTTTTTCGTCTCATTCGATAATCTAGACTCACAGCAGAACGGCCATAAGGTGCTCGAGGCTGCAATAGACCCATGGAGTCAAGTCGGCTGGAGTACGATGACTTGAATTGGGACGCAATTTGTGTGGTTTATCGTCATTAGGTGGCCCTGAATATTACAATTCACTATCAGTTTTTCGTCCGATTCGAAAATCTTTCACTCTCAGCAGAACGGCCACAAGGTGCCCGAGGCAGCAATAGACCCATGGAGACAAGTCTGCTGGAGGACGATGTATTGAATCGGGACGCAATTTGAGTGTTCCATCGTCATTAGGAGGCCCTGAACGTTACAATTCACTATCAGTTTTTCGTCCGATTCGACAATCTTTGAGTCACAGCAGAACGGCCATAAGGTGCCCGAGGCAGCAATAACCCATGGAGACAAGTCTGCTGGAGGACGATGTATTGAATCGGGACGCAATTTGAGTGATCGATCGTCATTAGGTGGCCCTGAACGTTACAATTCACTATCAGTTTTTCGTCCGATTCGAAAATCTTTGAATCACAGCAGAACGGCCATAAGGTGCCCGAGGCAGCAATAGACCCATGGAGACAAGTCTGCTGGAGGACGAGGTATTGAACCGGGACGCAATTTGAGTGTTCCATCGTCATTAGGACGCCCTGAACGTTACAATTCATTATCAGTTTTTCGTCGGATTCGACAATCTTTGACTAACAGCAGAATGGCCATAAGGTGCCCGAAACAGCAATAGACCAATGGAGACAAGTCTGCTGGACGACGATGTATTGAATCGGGACGCAATTTGAGTGATCCATCGTCATTAGGTGGCCCTGAACGTTACAATTCACTATCAGTTTTTCGTCCGATTCGAAAATCTTTGACTCACAGCAGAACGGCCATAAGGTGCCCGAGGCAGCAATAGACCCATGGAGACAAGTCTGCTGGAGGACGATGTATTGAATTGGGACGCAATTTGAGTGATCCATCGTCATTAGGTGGCCCTGAACGTTACAATTCACTATCAGTTTATCGTCCCATTCGATAATCTAGACTCACAGCAGAACGGCCATAATGTGCCCGAGGCAGCAATAGACTCATGGAGACAAGTCTGCTGGAGGACGATGTATTGAATCGGGACGCAATTTGAGTGATCCATCGTCATTAGGTGGCCCTGAACGTTACAATTCACTATCAGTTTTTCGTCCGATTCGAAAATCTTTGACTCACAGCAGAACGACCATAAGGTGCCAGAGGCAGCAATAGACCCATGGAGACAAGTCTGCTGGAGGACGATGTATTGAATCGGGACGCAATTTGAGTGTGCCATCGTCATTAGGGGGCCCTGAATGTTACAATTAACTATCAGTTTTTCGTCCCATTCGATAATCTAGACTCACGGGAGAACGACCATGAGGTGCCCGAGGCAGCAATAGACCCATGGAGACAAGTCTGCTGGAGGACGAGGTATTGAATCGGGACGCAATTTGAGTGTTCCATCGGCATTAGGAGGCCCTGAACGTTACAATTCACTATCAGTTTTTCGTCCCATTCGAAAATCTTTGACTCACAGCAGAACGGCCATAAGGTGCCCGAGGCAGCAATAGACCCATGGAGACAAGTCTGCTGGAGGACGATGTATTGAATCGGGACGCAATTTGAGTGTTCCATCGTCATTAGGAGGCCCTGATGTTACAATTAACTATCAGCTTTTCGTCCCATTCGATAATCTAGACTCACAGCAGAACGGCCATAAGGTGCCCGAGGCAGCAATAGACCCATGGAGTCAAGTCGGCTGGAGGACGATGTATTGAATCGGGACGTAATTTGTGTGGTCCATCGTCATTGGGAGGCCCTGAATGTTGCAATTAACTATCAGTTTTTCGTCCCATTCGATAAACTAGACTCACAGCAGGACGGCCATAAGGTGCCCGAGGCAGCAATAGACCCATGAAGACAAGTCTGCTGGAGGACGATGTATTGAATCGGGACGCAATTTGAGTGATCCATCGTCATTAGGTGGCCCTGAACGTTACAATTCACTATCAGATTTTCGTCCCATTCGATAAACTAGACTCACAGCGGAACGGCCATAAGGTGCCCGTGGCAGCAACAGACCCTTGGAGTCAAGTCGGATGGAGGACGATGTATTGAATCGGGACGCAATTTGTGTGGTTCATTGTCATTAGGTGGCCCTGAACGTTACAATTCACTATCAGTTTTTCGTCCGATTCGAAAATCTTTGACTCACAGCAGAACGGCCATAAGGTGCCCGAGGCAGCATTAGACCCATGGAGACAAGTCTGCTGGAGGACGATGTATTGAATCGGGACGCAATTTGATTGTTCCATCGTCATTAGGAGGCCCTGAATGTTACAATTAACTATTAGTTTTTCGTCCCATTCGATAATCTAGACTCACAGCAGATCGGCCATGAGGTGCCCGAGGCAGCAATAGACCCATGGAGTCAAGTCGGCTGGAGGACGATGTATTGAATTGGGACGCAATTTGAGTGATCCATCGTCATTAGGTGACCCAAAATATTACAATTCACTATCAGTTTTTTGTCAGATTCGAAAATCTTTGACTCACAGCAGAACGGCCATAAGGTGCCACAGGCTGCAATAGACCCATGGAGACAAGTCTGCTGCAGGACGATGTATTGAATCGGGACGCAATTTGAGTGTTCCATCGTCATTAGGAGGCCCTGAACGTTACAATTCACTATCAGTTTTTCGTCCGATTCGAAAATCTTTGACTCACAGCAGAACAGCCATAAGGTGCCCGAGGCAGCAATATACCCATGGAGACAAGTCTGCTGGGGGACGATGTATTGAATCGGGACGCAATTTGAGTGTTCCATGGTCATTAGGAGGCCCTGAATGTTAAAAATAACTATCAGTTTTTCGTCCCATTCGATAATCTAGACTCACAGCAGAACGGCCATAAGGTGGCCGAGGCAGCAGTAGACCCATGGAGTCAAGTCGGCTGGAGGACGATGTATTGAATCGGGACGCAATTTGTGTGGTCCATCGTCATTAGGAGGCCCTGAACGTTACAATTAACTATCAGTTTTTCGTCCCATTCGATAATCTAGACTCACAGCAGAACGGCCATAAGGTGCCCGAGGCAGCAATAGACCCATGAAGACAAGTCTGCTGGAGGACGATGTATTGAATCGGGACGCAATTTGTGTGAACCATCGTCATTAGGTGGCCCTGAACGTTACAATTCACTATCAGTTTTTCGTCCCATTCGATAATCTAGACTCACAGCGGAACGGCCATAAGGTGCCCGAGGCAGCAATAGACCCTTGGAGTCAAGTCTGCTGTAGGACAATGTATTGAATCGGGACGCAATTTGTGCGGTTCATCGTCATTAGGTGGCCCTGAATGTTACAATTCACTATCAGTTTTTCGTCCGATTCGAAAATCTTTGACTCACAGCAGAACGGCCATAAGGTGCCCGAGGCAGCAATAGACACATGGGGACAAGTCTGCCGGAGGGCGATGTATTGAATCGGGACGCAATTTGAGTGTTCCACCGTTATTAGGAATCCCTGAACGTACAATTCACTATCAGTTTTTCGTCCTATTTGAAAATCTTTGAGTCGCAGCAGATCGGCCATAAGGTGCCCGAGGCAGCAATAGACCCATGGAGACAAGTCTGCTGGAGGACGATGTATTGAATCGGGACGCAATTTGAGTGTTCCATCGTCATTAGGAGGCCCTGAATGATACAATTAACTATCAGTTTTTCGTCCCATTCGATAATCTAGACTCACGGGAGAACGACCATAAGGTGCCCGAGGCAGCAATACACCCATGGAGACAAGTCTGCTGGAGGACGAGGTATTGAATCGGGACGCAATTTGAGTGATCCATCGTCATTACGTGGCCCTGAATGGTACAATTCACTATCAGTTTTTCGTCCGATTCGAAAATCTTTGACTCACGTCAGAACGGCCATAAGGTGCCCGAGGCAGCAATAGACCCATGGAGACAAGTCGGCTGGAGAATGATGAATTGAATCGGGGCGCAATTTGAGTGATCCATCGTCAATAGGTGGCCCTGAACGTTACAATTCACTATCAGTTTTTCGTCCGATTCGAAAATCTTTGACTCACAGCAGAACGGCCATAAGGTGCCCGAGGCAGCAATAGACCCATGGAGACAAGTCTGCTGGAGGACGAGGTATTGAATCGGGACGCTATTTGAGTGTTCCAGCGTCATTAGGAGGCCCTGAACGTTACAATTCACTATCAGTTTTTCTTCCGATTCGAAAATCTTTTACTCACAGCAGAACGGCCATAAGGTGCCCGAGGCAGCAATAGACCCATGGAGACAAGTCGGCTGGAGGACGATGTATTGAATCCGGACGCAATTTCAGTGATCCATCGTCATTAGGTGGCCCTGAATGTTACAATTTACTATCAGTTTTTCGTCCGATTCGAAAATATTTAACTCACAGCAGAACGGCCATAAGGAGCCCGAGGCAGCAATAGACCCATGGAGACAAGTCTGCTGGAGAACGTATTGAATCGGGACGCAATTTGAGTGTTCCATCGTCATTAGGAGGCCCTGATTGTTGCACTTAACTATCAGTTTTTCGTCCCATTCGATAATCTAGACCCACGGGAGAACGACCATAAGGTGCCCGAGGCAGCAATAGACACATGGAGACAAGTCGGCTGGAGGACGATGTATTGAATCGGGACGCAATTTGAGTGATCCATCGTCATTAGGTGGCCCTGAACGTTACAATTCACTATCAGTTTTTCGTCTCATTCGATAATCTAGACTCACAGCAGAACGGCCATAAGTTGCTCGAGGCTGCAATAGACCCATGGAGTCAAGTCGGCTGGAGGACGATGTCTTGAATTGGGACGCAATTTGTGTGGTTTATCGTCATTAGGTGGCCCTGAATATTACAATTCACTATCAGTTTTTCGTCCCATTCGATAATCTAGACTCACAGCGGAACGGCCATAAGGTGCCCGAGGCAGCAATAGACCCTTGGAGTCAAGTCTGCTGGAGGACAATGTATTGAATCGGGACGTTATTTGTGTGGTTCATCGTCATTAGGTGGCCCTGAATGTTACAATTCACTATCAGTTTTTCGTCCGATTCGAAAATCTTTGACTCACAGCAGAACGGCCATAAGGTGCCCGAGGCAGCAATAGACCCATGGAGACAAGTCTGCCGGAGGGCGATGTATTGAATCGGGACGCAATTTGAGTGTTCCATCGTTATTAGGAATCCCTGAACGTACAATTCACTATCAGTTTTTCGTCCTATTTGAAAATCTTTGAGTCACAGCAGATCGGCCTCAAGGTGCCCGAGGCAGCAATAGACCCATGGAGACAAGTCTGCTGGAGGACGATGTATTGAATCGGGACGCAATTTGAGTGTTCCATCGTCATTAGGAGGCCCTGAATGATACAATTAACTATCAGTTTTTCGTCCCATTCGATAATCTAGACTCACGGGAGAACGACCATAAGGTGCCCGAGGCAGCAATAGACCCATGGAGACAAGTCTGCTGGAGGACGAGGTATTGAATCGGGACGCAATTTGAGTGATCTATCGTCATTACGTGGCCCTGAATGATACAATTCACTATCAGTTTTTCGTCCGATTCGAAAATCTTTGACTCACGGCAGAACGGCCATAAGGTGCCCGAGGCAGCAATAGACCCATGGAGACAAGTCGGCTGGAGAATGATGAATTGAATCGGGGCGCAATTTGAGTGATCCATCGTCATTAGGTGGCCCTGAAT
This sequence comes from Schistocerca cancellata, assembly GCF_023864275.1. Taxonomy (NCBI): domain Eukaryota; kingdom Metazoa; phylum Arthropoda; class Insecta; order Orthoptera; family Acrididae; genus Schistocerca; species Schistocerca cancellata. Next base: position 3,424,912 of record NW_026047143.1, on the reverse strand, counting down.
GGTACAATTCACTATCAGTTTTTCGTCCGATTCGAAAATCTTTGACTCACAGCAGAACGACCATAAGGTGCCAGAGGCAGCAATAGACCCATGGAGACAAGTCTGCTGGAGGACGATGTATTGAATTGGGACGCAATTTGAGTGTGCCATCGTCATTAGGAGGTCCTGAATGTTACAATTAACTATCAGTTTTTCGTCCCATTCGATAATCTAGACTCACGGGAGAACGACCATAAGGTGCCCGAGGCAGCAATAAACCCATGGAGACAAGACTGCTGGAGGACGAGGTATTGAATCGGGACGCAATTTGAGTGTTCCATCGGCATTAGGAGGCCCTGAACGTTACAATTCACTATCAGTTTTTCGTCCCATTCGATAATCTAGGCTCACAGCGGAACGGCCATAAGGTGCCCGAGGCAGCAATAGACCCTTGGAGTCAAGTCGGCTGGAGGACGATGTATTGAAAAGGGACGCAATTTGTGTGGTTCATCGTCATTAGGTGGCCCTGAATGTTACAATTTACTATCAGATTTTCGTCCTATTCGAAAATCTTTGACTCACAGCAGAACGGCCATAAGGTGCCCGAGGCAGCAATAGACCCATGGAGACAAGTATGCTGGAGGGCGATATATTGAATCGGGACGCAATTGGAGTGTTCCATCGATATTAGGAGGCCATGAACGTACAATTCACTATCAGTTTTTCGTCCTATTTGAAAATCTTTGAGTCACAGCAGATCGGCCATAAGGTGCCCGAGGCAGCAATAGACCCATGGAGACAAGTCTGCTGGAGGACGATGTATTGAATCGGGACACAATTTGAGTGATCCATCGTCAATAGGTGGCCCTGAACGTTACAATTCACTATCAGTTTTTCGTCCGATTCGAAAATCTTTGACTCACAGCAGAACGGCCATAAGGTGCCCGAGGCAGCAATAGACCCATGGAGACAAGTCTGCTGGAGGACGAGGTATTGAATCGGGACGCTATTTGAGTGTTCCATCGTCATTAGGAGGCCCTGAACGTTACAATTCACTATCAGTTTTTCTTCCGATTCGAAAATCTTTTACTCACAGCAGAACGGCCATAAGGTGCCCGAGGCAGCAATAGACCCATGGAGACAAGTCGGCTGGAGGACGATGTATTGAATCCGGACGCAATTTCAGTGATCCATCGTCATTAGGTGGCCCTGAATGTTACAATTCACTATCAGTTTTTCGTCCGATTCGAAAATATTTAACTCACAGCAGAACGGCCATAAGGTGCCCGAGGCAGCAATAGACCCATGGAGACAAGTCTGCTGGAGGACGTATTGAATCGGGACGCAATTTGAGTGTTCCATCGTCATTAGGAGGCCCTGATTGTTACAATTAACTATCAGTTTTTCGTCCCATTCGATAATCTAGACCCACGGGAGAACGACCATAAGGTGCCCGAGGCGGCAATAGACACATGGAGACAAGTCGGCTGGAGGACGATGTATTGAATCGGGACGCAATTTGAGTGATCCATCGTCATTAGGTGGCCCTGAATGTTACAATTCACTATCAGTTTTTCGTCTCATTCGATAATCTAGACTCACAGCAGAACGGCCATAAGGTGCTCGAGGCTGCAATAGACCCATGGAGTCAAGTCGGCTGGAGGACGATGTCTTGAATTGGGACGCAATTTGTGTGGTTTATCGTCATTAGGTGGCCCTGAATATTACAATTCACTATCAGTTTTTCGTCCGATTCGAAAATCTTTCACTCTCAGCAGAACGGCCACAAGGTGCCCGAGGCAGCAATAGACCCATGGAGACAAGTCTGCTGGAGGACGATGTATTGAATCGGGACGCAATTTGAGTGTTCCATCGTCATTAGGAGGCCCTGAACGTTACAATTCACTATCAGTTTTTCGTCCGATTCGACAATCTTTGAGTCACAGCAGAACGGCCATAAGGTGCCCGAGGCAGCAATAACCCATGGAGACAAGTCTGCTGGAGGACGATGTATTGAATCGGGACGCAATTTGAGTGATCGATCGTCATTAGGTGGCCCTGAACGTTACAATTCACTATCAGTTTTTCGTCCGATTCGAAAATCTTTGAATCACAGCAGAACGGCCATAAGGTGCCCGAGGCAGCAATAGACCCATGGAGACAAGTCTGCTGGAGGACGAGGTATTGAACCGGGACGCAATTTGAGTGTTCCATCGTCATTAGGACGCCCTGAACGTTACAATTCATTATCAGTTTTTCGTCGGATTCGACAATCTTTGACTAACAGCAGAATGGCCATAAGGTGCCCGAAACAGCAATAGACCAATGGAGACAAGTCTGCTGGACGACGATGTATTGAATCGGGACGCAATTTGAGTGATCCATCGTCATTAGGTGGCCCTGAACGTTACAATTCACTATCAGTTTTTCGTCCGATTCGAAAATCTTTGACTCACAGCAGAACGGCCATAAGGTGCCCGAGGCAGCAATAGACCCATGGAGACAAGTCTGCTGGAGGACGATGTATTGAATTGGGACGCAATTTGAGTGATCCATCGTCATTAGGTGGCCCTGAACGTTACAATTCACTATCAGTTTATCGTCCCATTCGATAATCTAGACTCACAGCAGAACGGCCATAATGTGCCCGAGGCAGCAATAGACTCATGGAGACAAGTCTGCTGGAGGACGATGTATTGAATCGGGACGCAATTTGAGTGATCCATCGTCATTAGGTGGCCCTGAACGTTACAATTCACTATCAGTTTTTCGTCCGATTCGAAAATCTTTGACTCACAGCAGAACGACCATAAGGTGCCAGAGGCAGCAATAGACCCATGGAGACAAGTCTGCTGGAGGACGATGTATTGAATCGGGACGCAATTTGAGTGTGCCATCGTCATTAGGGGGCCCTGAATGTTACAATTAACTATCAGTTTTTCGTCCCATTCGATAATCTAGACTCACGGGAGAACGACCATGAGGTGCCCGAGGCAGCAATAGACCCATGGAGACAAGTCTGCTGGAGGACGAGGTATTGAATCGGGACGCAATTTGAGTGTTCCATCGGCATTAGGAGGCCCTGAACGTTACAATTCACTATCAGTTTTTCGTCCCATTCGAAAATCTTTGACTCACAGCAGAACGGCCATAAGGTGCCCGAGGCAGCAATAGACCCATGGAGACAAGTCTGCTGGAGGACGATGTATTGAATCGGGACGCAATTTGAGTGTTCCATCGTCATTAGGAGGCCCTGATGTTACAATTAACTATCAGCTTTTCGTCCCATTCGATAATCTAGACTCACAGCAGAACGGCCATAAGGTGCCCGAGGCAGCAATAGACCCATGGAGTCAAGTCGGCTGGAGGACGATGTATTGAATCGGGACGTAATTTGTGTGGTCCATCGTCATTGGGAGGCCCTGAATGTTGCAATTAACTATCAGTTTTTCGTCCCATTCGATAAACTAGACTCACAGCAGGACGGCCATAAGGTGCCCGAGGCAGCAATAGACCCATGAAGACAAGTCTGCTGGAGGACGATGTATTGAATCGGGACGCAATTTGAGTGATCCATCGTCATTAGGTGGCCCTGAACGTTACAATTCACTATCAGATTTTCGTCCCATTCGATAAACTAGACTCACAGCGGAACGGCCATAAGGTGCCCGTGGCAGCAACAGACCCTTGGAGTCAAGTCGGATGGAGGACGATGTATTGAATCGGGACGCAATTTGTGTGGTTCATTGTCATTAGGTGGCCCTGAACGTTACAATTCACTATCAGTTTTTCGTCCGATTCGAAAATCTTTGACTCACAGCAGAACGGCCATAAGGTGCCCGAGGCAGCATTAGACCCATGGAGACAAGTCTGCTGGAGGACGATGTATTGAATCGGGACGCAATTTGATTGTTCCATCGTCATTAGGAGGCCCTGAATGTTACAATTAACTATTAGTTTTTCGTCCCATTCGATAATCTAGACTCACAGCAGATCGGCCATGAGGTGCCCGAGGCAGCAATAGACCCATGGAGTCAAGTCGGCTGGAGGACGATGTATTGAATTGGGACGCAATTTGAGTGATCCATCGTCATTAGGTGACCCAAAATATTACAATTCACTATCAGTTTTTTGTCAGATTCGAAAATCTTTGACTCACAGCAGAACGGCCATAAGGTGCCACAGGCTGCAATAGACCCATGGAGACAAGTCTGCTGCAGGACGATGTATTGAATCGGGACGCAATTTGAGTGTTCCATCGTCATTAGGAGGCCCTGAACGTTACAATTCACTATCAGTTTTTCGTCCGATTCGAAAATCTTTGACTCACAGCAGAACAGCCATAAGGTGCCCGAGGCAGCAATATACCCATGGAGACAAGTCTGCTGGGGGACGATGTATTGAATCGGGACGCAATTTGAGTGTTCCATGGTCATTAGGAGGCCCTGAATGTTAAAAATAACTATCAGTTTTTCGTCCCATTCGATAATCTAGACTCACAGCAGAACGGCCATAAGGTGGCCGAGGCAGCAGTAGACCCATGGAGTCAAGTCGGCTGGAGGACGATGTATTGAATCGGGACGCAATTTGTGTGGTCCATCGTCATTAGGAGGCCCTGAACGTTACAATTAACTATCAGTTTTTCGTCCCATTCGATAATCTAGACTCACAGCAGAACGGCCATAAGGTGCCCGAGGCAGCAATAGACCCATGAAGACAAGTCTGCTGGAGGACGATGTATTGAATCGGGACGCAATTTGTGTGAACCATCGTCATTAGGTGGCCCTGAACGTTACAATTCACTATCAGTTTTTCGTCCCATTCGATAATCTAGACTCACAGCGGAACGGCCATAAGGTGCCCGAGGCAGCAATAGACCCTTGGAGTCAAGTCTGCTGTAGGACAATGTATTGAATCGGGACGCAATTTGTGCGGTTCATCGTCATTAGGTGGCCCTGAATGTTACAATTCACTATCAGTTTTTCGTCCGATTCGAAAATCTTTGACTCACAGCAGAACGGCCATAAGGTGCCCGAGGCAGCAATAGACACATGGGGACAAGTCTGCCGGAGGGCGATGTATTGAATCGGGACGCAATTTGAGTGTTCCACCGTTATTAGGAATCCCTGAACGTACAATTCACTATCAGTTTTTCGTCCTATTTGAAAATCTTTGAGTCGCAGCAGATCGGCCATAAGGTGCCCGAGGCAGCAATAGACCCATGGAGACAAGTCTGCTGGAGGACGATGTATTGAATCGGGACGCAATTTGAGTGTTCCATCGTCATTAGGAGGCCCTGAATGATACAATTAACTATCAGTTTTTCGTCCCATTCGATAATCTAGACTCACGGGAGAACGACCATAAGGTGCCCGAGGCAGCAATACACCCATGGAGACAAGTCTGCTGGAGGACGAGGTATTGAATCGGGACGCAATTTGAGTGATCCATCGTCATTACGTGGCCCTGAATGGTACAATTCACTATCAGTTTTTCGTCCGATTCGAAAATCTTTGACTCACGTCAGAACGGCCATAAGGTGCCCGAGGCAGCAATAGACCCATGGAGACAAGTCGGCTGGAGAATGATGAATTGAATCGGGGCGCAATTTGAGTGATCCATCGTCATTAGGTGGCCCTGAATGGTACAATTCACTATCAGTTTTTCGTTCGATTCGAAAATCTTTGACTCACAGCAGAACGACCATAAGGTGCCAGAGGCAGCAATAGATACATGGAGACAAGTGTGCTGGAGGACGATGTATTGAATTGGGACGCAATTTGAGTGTGCCATCGTCATTAGGAGGTCCTGAATGTTACAATTAACTATCAGTTTTTCGTCCCATTCGATAATCTAGACTCACGGGAGAACGACCATAAGGTGCCCGAGGCAGCAATAGACCCATGGAGACAAGTCTGCTGGAGGACGAGGTATTGAATCGGGACGCAATTTGAGTGTTCCATCGGCATTAGGAGGCCCTGAACGTTACAATTCACTATCAGTTTTTCGTCCCATTCGATAATCTAGACTCACAGCGGAACGGCCATAAGGTGCCCGAGGCAGCAATAGACCCTTGGAGTCAAGTCGGCTGGAGGACGATGTATTGAAACGGGACGCAATTTGTGTGGTTCATCGTCATTAGGTGGCCCTGAATGTTACAATTCACTATCAGTTTTTCGTCCTATTCGAAAATCTTTGACTCACAGCAGAACGGCCATAAGGTGCCCGAGGCAGCAATAGACCCATGGAGACAAGTCTGCTGGAGGGCGATATATTGAATCGGGACGCAATTGGAGTGTTCCATCGATATTAGGAGGCCCTGAACGTACAATTCACTATCAGTTTTTCGTCCTATTTGAAAACCTTTGAGTCACAGCAGATCGGCCATAAGGTGCCCGAGGCAGCAATAGACCCATGGAGACAAGTCTGCTGGAGGACGATGTATTGAATCGGGACGCAATTTGAGTGATCCATCGTCAATAGGTGGCCCTGAACGTTACAATTCACTATCAGTTTTTCGTCCGATTCGAAAATCTTTGACTCACAGCAGAACGGCCATAAGGTGCCCGAGGCAGCAATAGACCCATGGAGACAAGTCTGCTGGAGGACGAGGTATTGAATCGGGACGCTATTTGAGTGTTCCAGCGTCATTAGGAGGCCCTGAACGTTACAATTCACTATCAGTTTTTCTTCCGATTCGAAAATCTTTTACTCACAGCAGAACGGCCATAAGGTGCCCGAGGCAGCAATAGACCCATGGAGACAAGTCGGCTGGAGGACGATGTATTGAATCCGGACGCAATTTCAGTGATCCATCGTCATTAGGTGGCCCTGAATGTTACAATTCACTATCAGTTTTTCGTCCGATTCGAAAATATTTAACTCACAGCAGAACGGCCATAAGGAGCCCGAGGCAGCAATAGACCCATGGAGACAAGTCTGCTGGAGAACGTATTGAATCGGGACGCAATTTGAGTGTTCCATCGTCATTAGGAGGCCCTGATTGTTGCAATTAACTATCAGTTTTTCGTCCCATTCGATAATCTAGACCCACGGGAGAACGACCATAAGGTGCCCGAGGCAGCAATAGACACATGGAGACAAGTCGGCTGGAGGACGATGTATTGAATCGGGACGCAATTTGAGTGATCCATCGTCATTAGGTGGCCCTGAACGTTACAATTCACTATCAGTTTTTCGTCTCATTCGATAATCTAGACTCACAGCAGAACGGCCATAAGTTGCTCGAGGCTGCAATAGACCCATGGAGTCAAGTCGGCTGGAGGACGATGTCTTGAATTGGGACGCAATTTGTGTGGTTCATCGTCATTAGGTGGCCCTGAATGTTACAATTCACTATCAGTTTTTCGTCCGATTCGAAAATCTTTGACTCACAGCAGAACGGCCATAAGGTGCCCGAGGCAGCAATAGACCCATGGAGACAAGTCTGCCGGAGGGCGATGTATTGAATCGGGACGCAATTTGAGTGTTCCATCGTTATTAGGAATCCCTGAACGTACAATTCACTATCAGTTTTTCGTCCTATTTGAAAATCTTTGAGTCACAGCAGATCGGCCTCAAGGTGCCCGAGGCAGCAATAGACCCATGGAGACAAGTCTGCTGGAGGACGATGTATTGAATCGGGACGCAATTTGAGTGTTCCATCGTCATTAGGAGGCCCTGAATGATACAATTAACTATCAGTTTTTCGTCCCATTCGATAATCTAGACTCACGGGAGAACGACCATAAGGTGCCCGAGGCAGCAATAGACCCATGGAGACAAGTCTGCTGGAGGACGAGGTATTGAATCGGGACGCAATTTGAGTGATCTATCGTCATTACGTGGCCCTGAATGGTACAATTCACTATCAGTTTTTCGTCCGATTCGAAAATCTTTGACTCACGGCAGAACGGCCATAAGGTGCCCGAGGCAGCAATAGACCCATGGAGACAAGTCGGCTGGAGAATGATGAATTGAATCGGGGCGCAATTTGAGTGATCCATCGTCATTAGGTGGCCCTGAATGGTACAATTCACTATCAGTTTTTCGTCCGATTCGAAAATCTTTGACTCACAGCAGAACGACCATAAGGTGCCAGAGGCAGCAATAGACCCATGGAGACAAGTCTGCTGGAGGACGATGTATTGAATTGGGACGCAATTTGAGTGTGCCATCGTCATTAGGAGGTCCTGAATGTTACAATTAACTATCAGTTTTTCGTCCCATTCGATAATCTAGACTCACGGGAGAACGACCATAAGGTGCCCGAGGCAGCAATAGACCCATGGAGACAAGACTGCTGGAGGACGAGGTATTGAATCGGGACGCAATTTGAGTGTTCCATCGGCATTAGGAGGCCCTAAACGTTACAATTCACTATCAGTTTTTCGTCCCATTCGATAATCTAGGCTCACAGCGGAACGGCCATAAGGTGCCCGAGGCAGCAATAGACCCTTGGAGTCAAGTCGGCTGGAGGACGATGTATTGAAACGGGACGCAATTTGTGTGGTTCATCGTCATTAGGTGGCCCTGAATGTTACAATTTACTATCAGATTTTCGTCCTATTCGAAAATCTTTGACTCACAGCAGAACGGCCATAAGGTGCCCGAGGCAGCAATAGACCCATGGAGACAAGTATGCTGGAGGGCGATATATTGAATCGGGACGCAATTGGAGTGTTCCATCGATATTAGGAGGCCATGAACGTACAATTCACTATCAGTTTTTCGTCCTATTTGAAAATCTTTGAGTCACAGCAGATCGGCCATAAGGTGCCCGAGGCAGCAATAGACCCATGGAGACAAGTCTGCTGGAGGACGATGTATTGAATCGGGACACAATTTGAGTGATCCATCGTCAATAGGTGGCCCTGAACGTTACAATTCACTATCAGTTTTTCGTCCGATTCGAAAATCTTTGACTCACAGCAGAACGGCCATAAGGTGCCCGAGGCAGCAATAGACCCATGGAGACAAGTCTGCTGGAGGACGAGGTATTGAATCGGGACGCTATTTGAGTGTTCCATCGTCATTAGGAGGCCCTGAACGTTACAATTCACTATCAGTTTTTCTTCCGATTCGAAAATCTTTTACTCACAGCAGAACGGCCATAAGGTGCCCGAGGCAGCAATAGACCCATGGAGACAAGTCGGCTGGAGGACGATGTATTGAATCCGGACGCAATTTCAGTGATCCATCGTCATTAGGTGGCCCTGAATGTTACAATTCACTATCAGTTTTTCGTCCGATTCGAAAATATTTAACTCACAGCAGAACGGCCATAAGGTGCCCGAGGCAGCAATAGACCCATGGAGACAAGTCTGCTGGAGGACGTATTGAATCGGGACGCAATTTGAGTGTTCCATCGTCATTAGGAGGCCCTGATTGTTACAATTAACTATCAGTTTTTCGTCCCATTCGATAATCTAGACCCACGGGAGAACGACCATAAGGTGCCCGAGGCAGCAATAGACACATGGAGACAAGTCGGCTGGAGGACGATGTATTGAATCGGGACGCAATTTGAGTGATCCATCGTCATTAGGTGGCCCTGAATGTTACAATTCACTATCAGTTTTTCGTCTCATTCGATAATCTAGACTCACAGCAGAACGGCCATAAGGTGCTCGAGGCTGCAATAGACCCATGGAGTCAAGTCGGCTGGAGGACGATGTCTTGAATTGGGACGCAATTTGTGTGGTTTATCGTCATTAGGTGGCCCTGAATATTACAATTCACTATCAGTTTTTCGTCCGATTCGAAAATCTTTCACTCTCAGCAGAACGGCCACAAGGTGCCCGAGGCAGCAATAGACCCATGGAGACAAGTCTGCTGGAGGACGATGTATTGAATCGGGACGCAATTTGAGTGTTCCATCGTCATTAGGAGGCCCTGAACGTTACAATTCACTATCAGTTTTTCGTCCGATTCGACAATCTTTGAGTCACAGCAGAACGGCCATAAGGTGCCCGAGGCAGCAATAACCCATGGAGACAAGTCTGCTGGAGGACGATGTATTGAATCGGGACGCAATTTGAGTGATCGATCGTCATTAGGTGGCCCTGAACGTTACAATTCACTATCAGTTTTTCGTCCGATTCGAAAATCTTTGAATCACAGCAGAACGGCCATAAGGTGCCCGAGGCAGCAATAGACCCATGGAGACAAGTCTGCTGGAGGACGAGGTATTGAACCGGGACGCAATTTGAGTGTTCCATCGTCATTAGGACGCCCTGAACGTTACAATTCATTATCAGTTTTTCGTCGGATTCGACAATCTTTGACTAACAGCAGAATGGCCATAAGGTGCCCGAAACAGCAATAGACCAATGGAGACAAGTCTGCTGGACGACGATGTATTGAATCGGGACGCAATTTGAGTGATCCATCGTCATTAGGTGGCCCTGAACGTTACAATTCACTATCAGTTTTTCGTCCGATTCGAAAATCTTTGACTCACAGCAGAACGGCCATAAGGTGCCCGAGGCAGCAATAGACCCATGGAGACAAGTCTGCTGGAGGACGATGTATTGAATTGGGACGCAATTTGAGTGATCCATCGTCATTAGGTGGCCCTGAACGTTACAATTCACTATCAGTTTATCGTCCCATTCGATAATCTAGACTCACAGCAGAACGGCCATAATGTGCCCGAGGCAGCAATAGACTCATGGAGACAAGTATGCTGGAGGACGATGTATTGAATCGGGACGCAATTTGAGTGATCCATCGTCATTAGGTGGCCCTGAACGTTACAATTCACTATCAGTTTTTCGTCCGATTCGAAAATCTTTGACCCACAGCAGAACGGCCATAAGGTGCCCGAGGCAGCAATAGACCCATGAAGACAAGTCTGCTGGAGGACGATGTATTGAATCGGGACGCAATTTGAGTGTTCCATCGTCATTAGGTGGCCCTGAACGTTACAATTCACTATCAGTTTTTCGTCCGATTCGAAAATCTTTGAATCACAGCAGAACGACCATAAGGTGCCAGAGGCAGCAATAGACCCATGGAGACAAGCCTGCTGGAGGACGATGTATTGAATCGGGACGCAATTTGAGTGTGCCATCGTCATTAGGAGGCCCTGAATGTTACAATTGACTATCAGTTTTTCGTCCCATTCGATAATCTAGACTCACAGCAGAACGGCCATAAGGTGCCCGAGGCAGCAATAGACCCATGGAGTCAAGTCGGCTGGAGGACGATGTATTGAATCGGGACGCATTTTGTGTGGTCCATCGTCATTAGGAGGCCCTGAATGTTACAATTAACTATCAGTTTTTCGTCCCATTCGATAATCTAGACTCACAGCAGAACGGCCATAAGGTGCCCGAGGCAGCAATAGACCCATGAAGACAAGTCTGCTGGAGGACGATGTATTGAATCGGGACGCAATTTGAGTGAACCATCGTCATTAGGTGGCCCTGAACGTTACAATTCACTATCAGTTTTTCGTCCCATTCGATAATCTAGACTCACAGCGGAACGGCCATAAGGTGCCCGAGGCAGCAATAGACCCTTGGAGTCAAGTCTGCTGGAGGACAATGTATTGAATCGGGACGCAATTTGTGTGGTTCATCGTCATTAGGTGGCCCTGAATGTTACAATTCACTATCAGTTTTTCGTCCGATTCGAAAATCTTTGACTCACAGCAGAACGGCCATAAGGTGCCCGAGGCAGCAATAGACCCATGGAGACAAGTCTGCCGGATGGCGATGTATTGAATCGGGACGCAATTTGAGTGTTCCACCGTTATTAGGAATCCCTGAACGTACAATTCACTATCAGTTTTTCGTCCGATTCGAAAATCTTTGACCCACAGCAGAACGGCCATAAGGTGCCCGAGGCAGCAATAGACCCATGAAGACAAGTCTGCTGGAGGACGATGTATTGAATCGGGACGCAATTTGAGTGTTCCATCGTCATTAGGTGGCCCTGAACGTTACAATTCACTATCAGTTTTTTGTCCCATTCGCAAATCTTTGACTCACAGCAGTACGTCCATAAGGTGCTCGAGGCAGCAGTAGACCCATGGAGACAAGTCGGCTGGAGGACGATGTATTGAATCGGGACGCAATTTGAGTGATCCATCGTCATTAGGTGGCCCTGAACGTTACAATTCACTATCAGTTTTTCGTCCGATTCGAAAATCTTTGAATCACAGCAGAACGACCATAAGGTGCCAGAGGCAGCAATAGACCCATGGAGACAAGCCTGCTGGAGGACGATGTATTGAATCGGGACGCAATTTGAGTGTGCCATCGTCATTAGGAGGCCCTGAATGTTACAATTGACTATCAGTTTTTCGTCCCATTCGATAATCTAGACTCACAGCAGAACGGCCATAAGGTGCCCGAGGCAGCAATAGACCCATGGAGTCAAGTCGGCTGGAGGACGATGTATTGAATCGGGACGCATTTTGTGTGGTCCATCGTCATTAGGAGGCCCTGAATGTTACAATTAACTATCAGTTTTTCGTCCCATTCGATAATCTAGACTCACAGCAGAACGGCCATAAGGTGCCCGAGGCAGCAATAGACCCATGAAGACAAGTCTGCTGGAGGACGATGTATTGAATCGGGACGCAATTTGAGTGAACCATCGTCATTAGGTGGCCCTGAACGTTACAATTCACTATCAGTTTTTCGTCCCATTCGATAATCTAGACTCACAGCGGAACGGCCATAAGGTGCCCGAGGCAGCAATAGACCCATGGAGACAATTCTGCCGGATGGCGATGTATTGAATCGGGACGCAATTTGAGTGTTCCACCGTTATTAGGAATCCCTGAACGTACAATTCACTATCAGTTTTTCGTCCTATTTGAAAATCTTTGAGTCACAGCAGATCGGCCATAAGGTGCCCGAGGCAGCAATAGACCCATGGAGACAAGTCTGCTGGAGGACGATGTATTGAATCGGGACGCAATTTGAGTGTTCCATCGTCATTAGGAGGCCCTGAATGATACACTTAACTATCAGTTTTTCGTCCCATTCGATAATCTAGACTCACGGGAGAACGACCATAAGGTGCCCGAGGCAGCAATAGACCCATGGAGACAAGTCTGCTGGAGGACGAGGTATTGAATCGGGACGCAATTTGAGTGATCCATCGTCATTACGTGGCCCTGAATGGTACAATTCACTATCAGTTTTTCGTCCGATTCGAAAATCTTTGACTCACGGCAGAACGGCCATAAGGTGCCCGAGGCAGCAATAGACCCATGGAGACAAGTCGGCTGGAGAATGATGAATTGAATCGGGGCGCAATTTGAGTGATCCATCGTCATTAGGTGGCCCTGAATGGTACAATTCACTATCAGTTTTTCGTCCGATTCGAAAATCTTTGACTCACAGCAGAACGACCATAAGGTGCCAGAGGCAGCAATAGACCCATGGAGACAAGTCTGCTGGAGGACGATGTATTGAATTGGGACGCAATTTGAGTGTGCCATCGTCATTAGGAGGTCCTGAATGTTACAATTAACTATCAGTTTTTCGTCCCATTCGATAATCTAGACTCACGGGAGAACGACCATAAGGTGCCCGAGGCAGCAATAGACCCATGGAGACAAGTCTGCTGGAGGACGAGGTATTGAATCGGGACGCAATTTGGGTGTTCCATCGGCATTAGGAGGCCCTGAACGTTACAATTCACTATCAGTTTTTCGTCCCATTCGATAATCTAGACTCACAGCGGAACAGCCATAAGGTGCCCGAGGCAGCAATAGACCCTTGGAGTCAAGTCGGCTGGAGGACGATGTATTGAAACGGGACGCAATTTGTGTGGTTCATCGTCATTAGGTGGCCCTGAATGTTACAATTCACTATCAGTTTTTCGTCCTATTCGAAAATCTTTGACTCACAGCAGAACGGCCATAAGGTGCCCGAGGCAGCAATAGACCCATGGAGACAAGTCTGCTGGAGGGCGATATATTGAATCGGGACGCAATTGGAGTGTTCCATCGATATTAGAAGGCCCTGAACGTACAATTCACTATCAGTTTTTCGTCCTATTTGAAAATCTTTGAGTCACAGCAGATCGGCCATAGGGTGCCCGAGGCAGCAATAGACCCATGGAGACAAGTCTGCTGGAGGACGATGTATTGAATCGGGACGCAATTTGAGTGATCCATCGTCAATAGGTGGCCCTAAACGTTACAATTCACTATCAGTTTTTCGTCCGATTCGAAAATCTTTGACTCACAGCAGAACGGCCATAAGGTGCCCGAGGCAGCAATAGACCCATGGAGACAAGTCTGCTGGAGGACGAGGTATTGAATCGGGACGCTATTTGAGTGTTCCATCGTCATTAGGAGGCCCTGAACGTTACAATTCACTATCAGTTTTTCTTCCGATTCGAAAATCTTTTACTCACAGCAGAACGGCCATAAGGTGCCCGAGGCAGCAATAGACCCATGGAGACAAGTCGGCTGGAGGACGATGTATTGAATCCGGACGCAATTTCAGTGATCCATCGTCATTAGGTGGCCCTGAATGTTACAATTCACTATCAGTTTTTCGTCCGATTCGAAAATATTTAACTCACAGCAGAACGGCCATAAGGTGCCCGAGGCAGCAATAGACCTATGGAGACAAGTCTGCTGGAGGACGTATTGAATATGGACGCAATTTGTGTGTTCCATCGTCATTAGGAGGCCCTGATTGTTACAATTAACTATCAGTTTTTCGTTCCATTCGATAATCTAGACCCACGGGAGAACGACCATAAGGTGCCCGAGGCAGCAATAGACACATGGAGACAAGTCGGCTGGAGGACGATGTATTGAATCGGGACGCAATTTGAGTGATCCATCGTCATTAGGTGGCCCTGAACGTTACAATTCACTATCAGTTTTTCGTCTCATTCGATAATCTAGACTCACAGCAGAACGGCCATAAGGTGCTCGAGGCTGCAATAGACCCATGGAGTCAAGTCGGCTGGAGGACGATGTCTTGAATTGGGACGCAATTTGTGTGGTTTATCGTCATTAGGTGGCCCTGAATATTACAATTCACTATCAGTTTTTCGTCCGATTCGAAAATCTTTCACTCTCAGCAGAACGGCCACAAGGTGCCCGAGGCAGCAATAGACCCATGGAGACAAGTCTGCTGGAGGACGATGTATTGAATCGGGACGCAATTTGAGTGTTCCATCGTCATTAGGAGGCCCTGAACGTTACAATTCACTATCAGTTTTTCGTCCGATTCGAAAATCTTTGAGTCACAGCAGAACGGCCATAAGGTGCCCGAGGCAGCAATAACCTATGGAGACAAGTCTGCTGGAGGACGATGTATTGAATCGGGACGCAATTTGAGTGATCGATTGTCATTAGGAGGCCCTGAACGTTACAATTCACTATCAGTTTTTCGTCCGATTCGAAAATCTTTGAATCACAGCAGAACGGCCATAAGGTGCCCGAGGCAGCAATAGACCCATGGAGACAAGTCTGCTGGAGGACGAGGTATTGAACCGGGACGCAATTTGAGTGTTCCATCGTCATTAGGACGCCCTGAACGTTACAATTCATTATCAGTTTTTCGTCGGATTCGACAATCTTTGACTAACAGCAGAATGGCCATAAGGTGTCCGAGGCAGCAATAGACCAATGGAGACAAGTCTGCTGGAGGACGATGTATTGAATCGGGACGCAATTTGAGTGATCCATCGTCATTAGGTGGTCCTGAACGTTACAATTCACTATCAGTTTTTCGTCCGATTCGAAAATCTTTGACTCACAGCAGAACGGCCATAAGGTGCCCGATGCAGCAATAGACCCATGGAGACAAGTCGGCTGGAGGACGATGTATTGAATCGGGGCGCAATTTGAGTGATCCATCGTCAATAGGTGGCCCTGAATGGTACAATTCACTATCAGTTTTTCGTCCGATTCGAAAATCTTTGACTCACAGCAGAACGACCATAAGGTGCCAGAGGCAGCAATAGACCCATGGAGACAAGCCTGCTGGAGGACGATGTATTGAATCGGGACCCAATTTGAGTGTGCCATCGTCATTAGGAGGCCCTGAATGTTACAATTAACTATCAGTTTTTCGTCCCATTCGATAATCTAGACTCACAGCAGAACGGCCATAAGGTGCCCGAGGCAGCAATAGACCCATGGAGTCAAGTCGGCTGGAGGACGATGTATTGAATCGGGACGCATTTTGTGTGGTCCATCGTCATTAGGAGGCCCTGAATGTTACAATTAACTATCAGTTTTTCGTCCCATTCGATAATCTAGACTCACAGCAGAACGGCCATAAGGTGCCCGAGGCAGCAATAGACCCATGAAGACAAGTCTGCTGGAGGACGATGTATTGAATCGGGACGCAATTTGAGTGATCCATCGTCATTAGGTGGCCCTGAACGTTACAATTCACTATCAGTTTTTCGTCCGATTCGAAAATCTTTGACCCACAGCAGAACGGCCATAAGGTGCCCGAGGCAGCAATAGACCCATGAAGACAAGTCTGCTGGAGGACGATGTATTGAATCGGGACGCAATTTGAGTGTTCCATCGTCATTAGGTGGCCCTGAACGTTACAATTCACTATCAGTTTTTCGTCCGATTCGAAAATCTTTGAATCACAGCAGAACGACCATAAGGTGCCAGAGGCAGCAATAGACCCATGGAGACAAGCCTGCTGGAGGACGATGTATTGAATCGGGACGCAATTTGAGTGTGCCATCGTCATTAGGAGGCCCTGAATGTTACAATTGACTATCAGTTTTTCGTCCCATTCGATAATCTAGACTCACAGCAGAACGGCCATAAGGTGCCCGAGGCAGCAATAGACCCATGGAGTCAAGTCGGCTGGAGGACGATGTATTGAATCGGGACGCATTTTGTGTGGTCCATCGTCATTAGGAGGCCCTGAATGTTACAATTAACTATCAGTTTTTCGTCCCATTCGATAATCTAGACTCACAGCAGAACGGCCATAAGGTGCCCGAGGCAGCAATAGACCCATGAAGACAAGTCTGCTGGAGGACGATGTATTGAATCGGGACGCAATTTGAGTGAACCATCGTCATTAGGTGGCCCTGAACGTTACAATTCACTATCAGTTTTTCGTCCCATTCGATAATCTAGACACACAGCGGAACGGCCATAAGGTGCCCGAGGCAGCAATAGACCCTTGGAGTCAAGTCTGCTGGAGGACAATGTATTGAATCGGGACGCAATTTGTGTGGTTCATCGTCATTAGGTGGCCCTGAATGTTACAATTCACTATCAGTTTTTCGTCCGATTCGAAAATCTTTGACTCACAGCAGAACGGCCATAAGGTGCCCGAGGCAGCAATAGACCCATGGAGACAAGTCTGCCGGATGGCGATGTATTGAATCGGGACGCAATTTGAGTGTTCCACCGTTATTAGGAATCCCTGAACGTACAATTCACTATCAGTTTTTCGTCCGATTCGAAAATCTTTGACCCACAGCAGAACGGCCATAAGGTGCCCGAGGCAGCAATAGACCCATGAAGACAAGTCTGCTGGAGGACGATGTATTGAATCGGGACGCAATTTGAGTGTTCCATCGTCATTAGGTGGCCCTGAACGTTACAATTCACTATCAGTTTTTTGTCCCATTCGCAAATCTTTGACTCACAGCAGTACGTCCATAAGGTGCTCGAGGCAGCAGTAGACCCATGGAGACAAGTCGGCTGGAGGACGATGTATTGAATCGGGACGCAATTTGAGTGATCCATCGTCATTAGGTGGCCCTGAACGTTACAATTCACTATCAGTTTTTCGTCCGATTCGAAAATCTTTGAATCACAGCAGAACGACCATAAGGTGCCAGAGGCAGCAATAGACCCATGGAGACAAGCCTGCTGGAGGACGATGTATTGAATCGGGACGCAATTTGAGTGTGCCATCGTCATTAGGAGGCCCTGAATGTTACAATTGACTATCAGTTTTTCGTCCCATTCGATAATCTAGACTCACAGCAGAACGGCCATAAGGTGCCCGAGGCAGCAATAGACCCATGGAGTCAAGTCGGCTGGAGGACGATGTATTGAATCGGGACGCATTTTGTGTGGTCCATCGTCATTAGGAGGCCCTGAATGTTACAATTAACTATCAGTTTTTCGTCCCATTCGATAATCTAGACTCACAGCAGAACGGCCATAAGGTGCCCGAGGCAGCAATAGACCCATGAAGACAAGTCTGCTGGAGGACGATGTATTGAATCGGGACGCAATTTGAGTGAACCATCGTCATTAGGTGGCCCTGAACGTTACAATTCACTATCAGTTTTTCGTCCCATTCGATAATCTAGACTCACAGCGGAACGGCCATAAGGTGCCCGAGGCAGCAATAGACCCATGGAGACAATTCTGCCGGATGGCGATGTATTGAATCGGGACGCAATTTGAGTGTTCCACCGTTATTAGGAATCCCTGAACGTACAATTCACTATCAGTTTTTCGTCCTATTTGAAAATCTTTGAGTCACAGCAGATCGGCCATAAGGTGCCCGAGGCAGCAATAGACCCATGGAGACAAGTCTGCTGGAGGACGATGTATTGAATCGGGACGCAATTTGAGTGTTCCATCGTCACTAGGAGGCCCTGAATGATACACTTAACTATCAGTTTTTCGTCCCATTCGATAATCTAGACTCACGGGAGAACGACCATAAGGTGCCCGAGGCAGCAATAGACCCATGGAGACAAGTCTGCTGGAGGACGAGGTATTGAATCGGGACGCAATTTGAGTGATCCATCGTCATTACGTGGCCCTGAATGGTACAATTCACTATCAGTTTTTCGTCCGATTCGAAAATCTTTGACTCACGGCAGAACGGCCATAAGGTGCCCGAGGCAGCAATAGACCCATGGAGACAAGTCGGCTGGAGAATGATGAATTGAATCGGGGCGCAATTTGAGTGATCCATCGTCATTAGGTGGCCCTGAATGGTACAATTCACTATCAGTTTTTCGTCCGATTCGAAAATCTTTGACTCACAGCAGAACGACCATAAGGTGCCAGAGGCAGCAATAGACCCATGGAGACAAGTCTGCTGGAGGACGATGTATTGAATTGGGACGCAATTTGAGTGTGCCATCGTCATTAGGAGGTCCTGAATGTTACAA
This sequence comes from Schistocerca cancellata, assembly GCF_023864275.1. Classification (NCBI taxonomy): domain Eukaryota; kingdom Metazoa; phylum Arthropoda; class Insecta; order Orthoptera; family Acrididae; genus Schistocerca; species Schistocerca cancellata. The sequence goes on along the minus strand of NW_026047143.1, from coordinate 3,405,823 downwards.
TTAACTATCAGTTTTTCGTCCCATTCGATAATCTAGACTCACGGGAGAACGACCATAAGGTGCCCGAGGCAGCAATAGACCCATGGAGACAAGTCTGCTGGAGGACGAGGTATTGAATCGGGACGCAATTTGGGTGTTCCATCGGCATTAGGAGGCCCTGAACGTTACAATTCACTATCAGTTTTTCGTCCCATTCGATAATCTAGACTCACAGCGGAACGGCCATAAGGTGCCCGAGGCAGCAATAGACCCTTGGAGTCAAGTCGGCTGGAGGACGATGTATTGAAACGGGACGCAATTTGTGTGGTTCATCGTCATTAGGTGGCCCTGAATGTTACAATTCACTATCAGTTTTTCGTCCTATTCGAAAATCTTTGACTCACAGCAGAACGGCCATAAGGTGCCCGAGGCAGCAATAGACCCATGGAGACAAGTCTGCTGGAGGGCGATATATTGAATCGGGACGCAATTGGAGTGTTCCATCGATATTAGAAGGCCCTGAACGTACAATTCACTATCAGTTTTTCGTCCTATTTGAAAATCTTTGAGTCACAGCAGATCGGCCATAGGGTGCCCGAGGCAGCAATAGACCCATGGAGACAAGTCTGCTGGAGGACGATGTATTGAATCGGGACGCAATTTGAGTGATCCATCGTCAATAGGTGGCCCTAAACGTTACAATTCACTATCAGTTTTTCGTCCGATTCGAAAATCTTTGACTCACAGCAGAACGGCCATAAGGTGCCCGAGGCAGCAATAGACCCATGGAGACAAGTCTGCTGGAGGACGAGGTATTGAATCGGGACGCTATTTGAGTGTTCCATCGTCATTAGGAGGCCCTGAACGTTACAATTCACTATCAGTTTTTCTTCCGATTCGAAAATCTTTTACTCACAGCAGAACGGCCATAAGGTGCCCGAGGCAGCAATAGACCCATGGAGACAAGTCGGCTGGAGGACGATGTATTGAATCCGGACGCAATTTCAGTGATCCATCGTCATTAGGTGGCCCTGAATGTTACAATTCACTATCAGTTTTTCGTCCGATTCGAAAATATTTAACTCACAGCAGAACGGCCATAAGGTGCCCGAGGCAGCAATAGACCTATGGAGACAAGTCTGCTGGAGGACGTATTGAATATGGACGCAATTTGTGTGTTCCATCGTCATTAGGAGGCCCTGATTGTTACAATTAACTATCAGTTTTTCGTTCCATTCGATAATCTAGACCCACGGGAGAACGACCATAAGGTGCCCGAGGCAGCAATAGACACATGGAGACAAGTCGGCTGGAGGACGATGTATTGAATCGGGACGCAATTTGAGTGATCCATCGTCATTAGGTGGCCCTGAACGTTAGAATTCACTATCAGTTTTTCGTCTCATTCGATAATCTAGACTCACAGCAGAACGGCCATAAGGTGCTCGAGGCTGCAATAGACCCATGGAGTCAAGTCGGCTGGAGGACGATGTCTTGAATTGGGACGCAATTTGTGTGGTTTATCGTCATTAGGTGGCCCTGAATATTACAATTCACTATCAGTTTTTCGTCCGATTCGAAAATCTTTCACTCTCAGCAGAACGGCCACAAGGTGCCCGAGGCAGCAATAGACCCATGGAGACAAGTCTGCTGGAGGACGATGTATTGAATCGGGACGCAATTTGAGTGTTCCATCGTCATTAGGAGGCCCTGAACGTTACAATTCACTATCAGTTTTTCGTCCGATTCGAAAATCTTTGAGTCACAGCAGAACGGCCATAAGGTGCCCGAGGCAGCAATAACCTATGGAGACAAGTCTGCTGGAGGACGATGTATTGAATCGGGACGCAATTTGAGTGATCGATTGTCATTAGGTGGCCCTGAACGTTACAATTCACTATCAGTTTTTCGTCCGATTCGAAAATCTTTGAATCACAGCAGAACGGCCATAAGGTGCCCGAGGCAGCAATAGACCCATGGAGACAAGTCTGCTGGAGGACGAGGTATTGAACCGGGACGCAATTTGAGTGTTCCATCGTCATTAGGACGCCCTGAACGTTACAATTCATTATCAGTTTTTCGTCGGATTCGACAATCTTTGACTAACAGCAGAATGGCCATAAGGTGTCCGAGGCAGCAATAGACCAATGGAGACAAGTCTGCTGGACGACGATGTATTGAATCGGGACGCAATTTGAGTGATCCATCGTCATTAGGTGGCCCTGAACGTTACAATTCACTATCAGTTTTTCGTCCGATTCGAAAATCTTTGACTCACAGCAGAACGGCCATAAGGTGCCCGAGGCAGCAATAGACCCATGGAGACAAGTCTGCTGGAGGACGATGTATTGAATCGGGACGCAATTTGAGTGATCCATCGTCATTAGGTGGCCCTGAACGTTACAATTCACTATCAGTTTATCGTCCCATTCGATAATCTAGACTCACAGCAGAACGGCCATAATGTGCCCGAGACAGCAATAGACTCATGGAGACAAGTCTGCTGGAGGACGATGTATTGAATCGGGACGCAATTTGAGTGATCCATCGTCATTAGGTGGCCCTGAACGTTACAATTCACTATCAGTTTTTCGTCCGATTCGAAAATCTTTGACTCACAGCAGAACGGCCATAAGGTGCCCGATGCAGCAATAGACCCATGGAGACAAGTCGGCTGGAGGACGATGTATTGAATCGGGGCGCAATTTGAGTGATCCATCGTCAATAGGTGGCCCTGAATGGTACAATTCACTATCAGTTTTTCGTCCGATTCGAAAATCTTTGACTCACAGCAGAACGACCATAAGGTGCCAGAGGCAGCAATAGACCCATGGAGACAAGCCTGCTGGAGGACGATGTATTGAATCGGGACCCAATTTGAGTGTGCCATCGTCATTAGGAGGCCCTGAATGTTACAATTAACTATCAGTTTTTCGTCCCATTCGATAATCTAGACTCACAGCAGAACGGCCATAAGGTGCCCGAGGCAGCAATAGACCCATGGAGTCAAGTCGGCTGGAGGACGATGTATTGAATCGGGACGCATTTTGTGTGGTCCATCGTCATTAGGAGGCCCTGAATGTTACAATTAACTATCAGTTTTTCGTCCCATTCGATAATCTAGACTCACAGCAGAACGGCCATAAGGTGCCCGAGGCAGCAATAGACCCATGAAGACAAGTCTGCTGGAGGACGATGTATTGAATCGGGACGCAATTTGAGTGAACCATCGTCATTAGGTGGCCCTGAACGTTACAATTCACTATCAGTTTTTCGTCCCATTCGATAATCTAGACTCACAGCGGAACGGCCATAAGGTGCCCGAGGCAGCAATAGACCCTTGGAGTCAAGTCTGCTGGAGGACAATGTATTGAATCGGGACGTTATTTGTGTGGTTCATCGTCATTAGGTGGCCCTGAATGTTACAATTCACTATCAGTTTTTCGTCCGATTCGAAAATCTTTGACTCACAGCAGAACGGCCATAAGGTGCCCGAGGCAGCAATAGACCCATGGAGACAAGTCTGCCGGAGGGCGATGTATTGAATCGGGACGCAATTTGAGTGTTCCATCGTTATTAGGAATCCCTGAACGTACAATTAACTATCAGTTTTTCGTCCTATTTGAAAATCTTTGAGTCACAGCAGATCGGCCACAAGGTGCCCGAGGCAGCAATAGACCCATGGAGACAAGTCTGCTGGAGGACGAGGTATTGAATCGGGACGCAATTTGAGTGATCCATCGTCATTAGGTGGCCCTGAATGGTACAATTCACTATCAGTTTTTCGTCCGATTCGAAAATCTTTGACTCACAGCAGAACGACCATAAGGTGCCAGAGGCAGCAATAGACCCATGGAGACAAGTCTGCTGGAGGACGATGTATTGAATTGGGACGCAATTTGAGTGTGGCATCGTCATTAGGAGGTCCTGAATGTTACAATTAACTATCAGTTTTTCGTCCCATTCGATAATCTAGGCTCACGGGAGAACGACGATAAGGTGCCCGAGGCAGCAATAGACCCATGGAGACAAGTCTGCTGGAGGACGATGTATTGAATCGGGACGCAATTTGAGTGTTCCATCGGCATTAGGAGGCCCTGAACGTTACAATTCACTATCAGTTTTTCGTCCCATTCGATAATCTAGACTCACAGCGGAACGGCCATAAGGTGCCCGAGGCAGCAATAGACCCTTGGAGTCAAGTCGGCTGGAGGACGATGTATTGAAACGGGACGCAATTTGTGTGGTTCATCGTCATTAGGTGGCCCTGAATGTTACAATTCACTATCAGTTTTTCGTCCTATTCGAAAATCTTTGACTCACAGCAGAACGGCCATAAGGTGCCCGAGGCAGCAATAGACCCATGGAGACAAGTCTGCTGGAGGGCGATATATTGAATCGGGACGCAATTGGAGTGTTCCATCGATATTAGGAGGCCCTGAACGTACAATTCACTATCAGTTTTTCGTCCTATTTGAAAATCTTTGAGTCACAGCAGATCGGCCATAAGGTGCCCGAGGCAGCAATAGACCCATGGAGACAAGTCTGCTGGAGGACGATGTATTGAATCGGGACGCAATTTGAGTGATCCATCGTCAATAGGTGGCCCTGAACGTTACAATTCACTATCAGTTTTTCGTCCGATTCGAAAATCTTTGACTCACAGCAGAACGGCCATAAGGTGCCCGAGGCAGCAATAGACCCATGGAGACAAGTCTGCTGGAGGACGAGGTATTGAATCGGGACGCAATTGGAGTGTTCCATCGATATTAGGAGGCCCTGAACGTACAATTCACTATCAGTTTTTCGTCCTATTTGAAAATCTTTGAGTCACAGCAGATCGGCCATAAGGTGCCCGAGGCAGCAATAGACCCATGGAGACAAGTCTGCTGGAGGACGATGTATTGAATCGGGACGCAATTTGAGTGATCCATCGTGATTAGGTGGCCCTGAATGTTACAATTCACTATCAGTTTTTCGTCCGATTCGAAAATATTTACCTCACATCAGAACGGCCATAAGGTGCCCGAGGCAGCAATAGACCCATGGAGACAAGTCTGCTGGAGGACGTATTGAATCGGGACGCAATTTGAGTGTTCCATCGTCATTAGGAGGCCCTGATTGTTACAATTAACTATCAGTTTTTCGTCCCACTCGATAATCTAGACCCACGGGAGAACGGTCATAAGGTGCCCGAGGCAGCAATAGACCCTTGGAGTCAAGTCTGCTGGAGGACAATGTATTGAATCGGGACGCAATTTGTGTGGTTCATCGTCATTAGGTGGCCCTGAATGTTACAATTCACTATCAGTTTTTCGTCCGATTCGAAAATCTTTGACTCACAGCAGAACGGCCATAAGGTGCCCGAGGCAGCAATAGACCCATGGAGACAAGTCTGCCGGATGGCGATGTATTGAATCGGGACGCAATTTGAGTGTTCCACCGTTATTAGGAATCCCTGAACGTACAATTCACTATCAGTTTTTCGTCCTATTTGAAAATCTTTGAGTCACAGCAGATCGGCCATAAGGTGCCCGAGGCAGCAATAGACCCATGGAGACAAGTCTGCTGAAGGACGATGTATTGAATCGGGACGCAATTTGAGTGTTCCATCGTCATTAGGAGGCCCTGAATGATACACTTAACTATCAGTTGTTCGTCCCATTCGATAATCTAGACTCACGGGAGAACGACCATAAGGTGCCCGAGGCAGCAATAGACCCATGGAGACAAGTCTGCTGGAGGACGAGGTATTGAATCGGGACGCAATTTGAGTGATCCATCGTCATTACGTGGCCCTGAATGGTACAATTCACTATCAGTTTTTCGTCCGATTCGAAAATCTTTGACTCACGGCAGAACGGCCATAAGGTGCCCGAGGCAGCAATAGACCCATGGAGACAAGTCGGCTGGAGAATGATGAATTGAATCGGGGCGCAATTTGAGTGATCCATCGTCATTAGGTGGCCCTGAATGGTACAATTCACTATCAGTTTTTCGTCCGATTCGAAAATCTTTGACTCACAGCAGAACGACCATAAGGTGCCAGAGGCAGCAATAGACCCATGGAGACAAGTCTGCTGGAGGACGATGTATTGAATTGGGACGCAATTTGAGTGTGCCATCGTCATTAGGAGGTCCTGAATGTTACAATTAACTATCAGTTTTTCGTCCCATTCGATAATCTAGACTCACGGGAGAACGACCATAAGGTGCCCGAGGCAGAAATAGACCCATGGAGACAAGTCTGCTGGAGGACGAGGTATTGAATCGGGACGCAATTTGAGTGTTCCATCGGCATTAGGAGGCCCTGAACGTTACAATTCACTATCAGTTTTTCGTCCCATTCGATAATCTAGACTCACAGCGGAACGGCCATAAGGTGCCCGAGGCAGCAATAGACCCTTGGAGTCAAGTCGGCTGGAGGACGATGTATTGAAACGGGACGCAATTTGTGTGGTTCATCGTCATTAGGTGGCCCTGAATGTTACAATTCACTATCAGTTTTTCGTACTATTCGAAAATCTTTGACTCACAGCAGAACGGCCATAAGGTGCCCGAGGCAGCAATAGACCCATGGAGACAAGTCTGCTGGAGGGCGATATATTGAATCGGGACGCAATTGGAGTGTTCCATCGATATTAGAAGGCCCTGAACGTACAATTCACTATCAGTTTTTCGTCCTATTTGAAAATCTTTGAGTCACAGCAGATCGGCCATAGGGTGCCCGAGGCAGCAATAGACCCATGGAGACAAGTCTGCTGGAGGACGATGTATTGAATCGGGACGCAATTTGAGTGATCCATCGTCAATAGGTGGCCCTAAACGTTACAATTCACTATCAGTTTTTCGTCCGATTCGAAAATCTTTGACTCACAGCAGAACGGCCATAAGGTGCCCGAGGCAGCAATAGACCCATGGAGACAAGTCTGCTGGAGGACGAGGTATTGAATCGGGACGCTATTTGAGTGTTCCATCGTCATTAGGAGGCCCTGAACGTTACAATTCACTATCAGTTTTTCTTCCGATTCGAAAATCTTTTACTCACAGCAGAACGGCCATAAGGTGCCCGAGGCAGCAATAGACCCATCGAGACAAGTCGGCTGGAGGACGATGTATTGAATCCGGACGCAATTTCAGTGATCCATCGTCATTAGGTGGCCCTGAATGTTACAATTCACTATCAGTTTTTCGTCCGATTCGAAAATATTTAACTCACAGCAGAACGGCCATAAGGTGCCCGAGGCAGCAATAGACCCATGGAGACAAGTCTGCTGGAGGACGTATTGAATATGGACGCAATTTGAGTGTTCCATTGTCATTAGGAGGCCCTGATTGTTACAATTAACTATCAGTTTTTCGTTCCATTCGATAATCTAGACCCACGGGAGAACGACCATACGGTGCCCGAGGCAGCAATAGACACATGGAGACAAGTCGGCTGGAGGACGATGTATTGAATCGGGACGCAATTTGAGTGATCCATCGTCATTAGGTGGCCCTGAACGTTACAATTCACTATCAGTTTTTCGTCTCATTCGATAATCTAGACTCACAGCAGAACGGCCATAAGGTGCTCGAGGCTGCAATAGACCCATGGAGTCAAGTCGGCTGGAGGACGATGTCTTGAATTGGGACGCAATTTGTGTGCTTTATCGTCATTAGGTGGCCCTGAATATTACAATTCACTATCAGTTTTTCGTCCGATTCGAAAATCTTTCACTCTCAGCAGAACGGCCACAAGGTGCCCGAGGCAGCAATAGACCCATGGAGACAAGTCTGCTGGAGGACGATGTATTGAATCGGGACGCAATTTGAGTGTTCCATCGTCATTAGGAGGCCCTGAACGTTACAATTCACTATCAGTTTTTCGTCCGATTCGAAAATCTTTGAGTCACAGCAGAACGGCCATAAGGTGCCCGAGGCAGCAATAACCCATGGAGACAAGTCTGCTGGAGGACGATGTATTGAATCGGGACGCAATTTGAGTGATCGATTGTCATTAGGTGGCCCTGAACGTTACAATTCACTATCAGTTTTTCGTCCGATTCGAAAATCTTTGAATCACAGCAGAACGGCCATAAGGTGCCCGAGGCAGCAATAGACCCATGGAGACAAGTCTGCTGGAGGACGAGGTATTGAACCGGGACGCAATTTGAGTGTTCCATCGTCATTAGGACGCCCTGAACGTTACAATTCATTATCAGTTTTTCGTCGGATTCGACAATCTTTGACTAACAGCAGAATGGCCATAAGGTGCCCGAGGCAGCAATAGACCAATGGAGACAAGTCTGCTGGACGACGATGTATTGAATCGGGACGCAATTTGAGTGATCCATCGTCATTAGGTGGCCCTGAACGTTACAATTCACTATCAGTTTTTCGTCCGATTCGAAAATCTTTGACTCACAGCAGAACGGCCATAAGGTGCCCGAGGCAGCAATAGACCCTTGGAGACAAGTCTGCTGGAGGACGATGTATTGAATCGGGACGCAATTTGAGTGATCCATCGTCATTAGGTGGCCCTGAACGTTACAATTCACTATCAGTTTATCGTCCCATTCGATAATCTAGACTCACAGCAGAACGGCCATAATGTGCCCGAGACAGCAATAGACTCATGGAGACAAGTCTGCTGGAGGACGATGTATTGAATCGGGACGCAATTTGAGTGATCCATCGTCATTAGGTGGCCCTGAACGTTACAATTCACTATCAGTTTTTCGTCCGATTCGAAAATCTTTGACTCACAGCAGAACGGCCATAAGGTGCCCGATGCAGCAATAGACCCATGGAGACAAGTCGGCTGGAGGACGATGTATTGAATCGGGGCGCAATTTGAGTGATCCATCGTCAATAGGTGGCCCTGAATGGTACAATTCACTATCAGTTTTTCGTCCGATTCGAAAATCTTTGACTCACAGCAGAACGACCATAAGGTGCCAGAGGCAGCAATAGACCCATGGAGACAAGCCTGCTGGAGGACGATGTATTGAATCGGGACCCAATTTGAGTGTGCCATCGTCATTAGGAGGCCCTGAATGTTACAATTAACTATCAGTTTTTCGTCCCACTCGATAATCTAGACTCACAGCAGAACGGCCATAAGGTGCCCGAGGCAGCAATAGACCCATGGAGTCAAGTCGGCTGGAGGACGATGTATTGAATCGGGACGCATTTTGTGTGGTCCATCGTCATTAGGAGGCCCTGAATGTTACAATTAACTATCAGTTTTTCGTCCCATTCGATAATCTAGACTCACAGCAGAACGGCCATAAGGTGCCCGAGGCAGCAATAGACCCATGAAGACAAGTCTGCTGGAGGACGATGTATTGAATCGGGACGCAATTTGAGTGAACCATCGTCATTAGGTGGCCCTGAACGTTACAATTCACTATCAGTTTTTCGTCCCATTCGATAATCTAGACTCACAGCGGAACGGCCATAAGGTGCCCGAGGCAGCAATAGACCCTTGGAGTCAAGTCTGCTGGAGGACAATGTATTGAATCGGGACGTTATTTGTGTGGTTCATCGTCATTAGGTGGCCCTGAATGTTACAATTCACTATCAGTTTTTCGTCCGATTCGAAAATCTTTGACTCACAGCAGAACGGCCATAAGGTGCCCGAGGCAGCAATAGACCCATGGAGACAAGTCTGCCGGAGGGCGATGTATTGAATCGGGACGCAATTTGAGTGTTCCATCGTTATTAGGAATCCCTGAACGTACAATTCACTATCAGTTTTTCGTCCTATTTGAAAATCTTTGAGTCACAGCAGATCGGCCACAAGGTGCCCGAGGCAGCAATAGACCCATGGAGACAAGTCTGCTGGAGGACGATGTATTGAATCGGGACGCAATTTGAGTGTTCCATCGTCATTGGGAGGCCCTGAATGATACAATTAACTATCAGTTTTTCGTCCCATTCGATAATCTAGACTCACGGGAGAACGACCATAAGGTGCCCGAGGCAGCAATAGACCCATGGAGACAAGTCTGCTGGAGGACGAGGTATTGAATCGGGACGCAATTTGAGTGATCCATCGTCATTAGCTGGCCCTGAATGGTACAATTCACTATCAGTTTTTCGTCCGATTCGAAAATCTTTGACTCACAGCAGAACGACCATAAGGTGCCAGAGGCAGCAATAGACCCATGGAGACAAGTCTGCTGGAGGACGATGTATTGAATTGGGACGCAATTTGAGTGTGCCATCGTCCTTAGGAGGTCCTGAATGTTACAATTAACTATCAGTTTTTCGTCCCATTCGATAATCTAGACTCACGGGAGAACGACGATAAGGTGCCCGAGGCAGCAATAGACCCATGGAGACAAGTCTGCTGGAGGACGAGGTATTGAATCGGGACGCAATTTGAGTGTTCCATCGGCATTAGGAGGCCCTGAACGTTACAATTCACTATCAGTTTTTCGTCCCATTCGATAATCTAGACTCACAGCGGAACGGCCATAAGGTGCCCGAGGCAGCAATAGACCCTTGGAGTCAAGTCGGCTGGAGGACGATGTATTGAAACGGGACGCAATTTGTGTGGTTCATCGTCATTAGGTGGCCCTGAATGTTACAATTCGCTATCAGTTTTTCGTCCTATTTGAAAATCTTTGAGTCACAGCAGATCGGCCATAAGGTGCCCGAGGCAGCAATAGACCCATGGAGACAAGTCTGCTGGAGGACGATGTATTGAATCGGGACGCAATTTAGTGATCCATCGTCAATAGGTGGCCCTGAACGTTACAATTCACTATCAGTTTTTCGACCGATTCGAAAATCTTTGACTCACAGCAGAACGGCCATAAGGTGCCCGAGGCAGCAATAGACCCATGGAGACAAGTGTGATGGAGGACGAGGTATTGAATCGGGACGCTATTTGAGTGTTCCATCGTCATTAGGAGGCCCTGAACGTTACAATTCACTATCAGTTTTTCCTCCGATTCGAAAATCTTTTACCCACAGCAGAACGGCCATAAGGTGCCCGAGGCAGCAATAGACACATGGAGACAAGTCGGCTGGAGGACGATGTATTGAATCCGGACGCAATTTCAGTGATCCATCGTCATTAGGTGGCCCTGAATGTTACAATTCACTATCAGTTTTTCGTCCGATTCGAAAATATTTAACTCACAGCAGAACGGCCATAAGGTGCCCGAGGCAGCAATAGACCCATGGAGACAAGTCTGCTGGAGGACGTATTGAATCGGGACGCAATTTGAGTGTTCCATCGTCATTAGGAGGCCCTGATTGTTACAATTAACTATCAGTTTTTCGTCCCATTCGATAATCTAGACCCACGGGAGAACGACCATAAGGTGCCCGAGGCAGCAATAGACACATGGAGACAAGTCGGCTGGAGGACGATGTATTGAATCGGGACGCAATTTGAGTGATCCATCGTCATTAGGTGGCCCTGAATGTTCAATTCACTATCAGTTTTTCGTCTCATTCGATAATCTAGACTCACAGCAGAACGGCCATAAGGTGCTCGAGGCTGCAATAGACCCATGGAGTCAAGTCGGCTGGAGGACGATATCTTGAATTGGGACGCAATTTGTGTGGTTTATCGTCATTAGGTGGCCCTGAATATTACAATTCACTATCAGTTTTTCGTCCGATTCGAAAATCTTTCACTCTCAGCAGAACGGCCACAAGGTGCCCGAGGCAGCAATAACCCATGGAGACAAGTCTGCTGGAGGACGATGTATTGAATCGGGACGCAATTTGAGTGATCCATCGTCATTAGGTGGCCCTGAATATTACAATTCACTATCAGTTTTTCGTCCGATTCGAAAATCTTTCACTCTCAGCAGAACGGCCACAAGGTGCCCGAGGCAGCAATAGACCCATGGAGACAAGTCTGCTGGAGGACGATGTATTGAATCGGGGCGCAATTTGAGTGATCCATCGTCAATAGGTGGCCCTGAATGGTACAATTCACTATCAGTTTTTCGTCCGATTCGAAAATCTTTGACTCACAGCAGAAGGACCATAAGGTGCCAGAGGCAGCAATAGACCCATGGAGACAAGTCTGCCGGAGGGCGATGTATTGAATCGGGACGCAATTTGAGTGTTCCATCGTTATTAGGAATCCCTGAACGTACAATTCACTATCAGTTTTTCGTCCTATTTGAAAATCTTTGAGTCACAGCAGATCGGCCACAAGGTGCCCGAGGCAGCAATAGACCCATGGAGACAAGTCTGCTGGAGGACGATGTATTGAATCGGGACGCAATTTGAGTGTTCCATCGTCATTGGGAGGCCCTGAATGATACAATTAACTATCAGTTTTTCGTCCCATTCGATAATCTAGACTCACGGGAGAACGACCATAAGGTGCCCGAGGCAGCAATAGACCCATGGAGACAAGTCTGCTGGAGGACGAGGTATTGAATCGGGACACAATTTGAGTGATCCATCGTCATTAGCTGGCCCTGAATGGTACAATTCACTATCAGTTTTTCGTCCGATTCGAAAATCTTTGACTCACAGCAGAACGACCATAAGGTGCCAGAGGCAGCAATAGACCCATGGAGACAAGTCTGCTGGAGGACGATGTATTGAATTGGGACGCAATTTGAGTGTGCCATCGTCCTTAGGAGGTCCTGAATGTTACAATTAACTATCAGTTTTTCGTCCCATTCGATAATCTAGACTCACGGGAGAACGACGATAAGGTGCCCGAGGCAGCAATAGACCCATGGAGACAAGTCTGCTGGAGGACGAGGTATTGAATCGGGACGCAATTTGAGTGTTCCATCGGCATTAGGAGGCCCTGAACGTTACAATTCACTATCAGTTTTTCGTCCCATTCGATAATCTAGACTCACAGCGGAACGGCCATAAGGTGCCCGAGGCAGCAATAGACCCTTGGAGTCAAGTCGGCTGGAGGACGATGTATTGAAACGGGACGCAATTTGTGTGGTTCATCGTCATTAGGTGGCCCTGAATGTTACAATTCGCTATCAGTTTTTCGTCCTATTTGAAAATCTTTGAGTCACAGCAGATCGGCCATAAGGTGCCCGAGGCAGCAATAGACCCATGGAGACAAGTCTGCTGGAGGACGATGTATTGAATCGGGACGCAATTTAGTGATCCATCGTCAATAGGTGGCCCTGAACGTTACAATTCACTATCAGTTTTTCGTCCGATTCGAAAATCTTTGACTCACAGCAGAACGGCCATAAGGTGCCCGAGGCAGCAATAGACCCATGGAGACAAGTGTGATGGAGGACGAGGTATTGAATCGGGACGCTATTTGAGTGTTCCATCGTCATTAGGAGGCCCTGAACGTTACAATTCACTATCAGTTTTTCCTCCGATTCGAAAATCTTTTACCCACAGCAGAACGGCCATAAGGTGCCCGAGGCAGCAATAGACACATGGAGACAAGTCGGCTGGAGGACGATGTATTGAATCCGGACGCAATTTCAGTGATCCATCGTCATTAGGTGGCCCTGAATGTTACAATTCACTATCAGTTTTTCGTCCGATTCGAAAATATTTAACTCACAGCAGAACGGCCATAAGGTGCCCGAGGCAGCAATAGACCCATGGAGACAAGTCTGCTGGAGGACGTATTGAATCGGGACGCAATTTGAGTGTTCCATCGTCATTAGGAGGCCCTGATTGTTACAATTAACTATCAGTTTTTCGTCCCATTCGATAATCTAGACCCACGGGAGAACGACCATAAGGTGCCCGAGGCAGCAATAGACACATGGAGACAAGTCGGCTGGAGGACGATGTATTGAATCGGGACGCAATTTGAGTGATCCATCGTCATTAGGTGGCCCTGAATGTTCAATTCACTATCAGTTTTTCGTCTCATTCGATAATCTAGACTCACAGCAGAACGGCCATAAGGTGCTCGAGGCTGCAATAGACCCATGGAGTCAAGTCGGCTGGAGGACGATGTCTTGAATTGGGACGCAATTTGTGTGGTTTATCGTCATTAGGTGGCCCTGAATATTACAATTCACTATCAGTTTTTCGTCCGATTCGAAAATCTTTCACTCTCAGCAGAACGGCCACAAGGTGCCCGAGGCAGCAATAACCCATGGAGACAAGTCTGCTGGAGGACGATGTATTGAATCGGGACGCAATTTGAGTGATCCATCGTCATTAGGTGGCCCTGAATATTACAATTCACTATCAGTTTTTCGTCCGATTCGAAAATCTTTCACTCTCAGCAGAACGGCCACAAGGTGCCCGAGGCAGCAATAGACCCATGGAGACAAGTCTGCTGGAGGACGATGTATTGAATCGGGGCGCAATTTGAGTGATCCATCGTCAATAGGTGGCCCTGAATGGTACAATTCACTATCAGTTTTTCGTCCGATTCGAAAATCTTTGACTCACAGCAGAAGGACCATAAGGTGCCAGAGGCAGCAATAGACCCATGGAGACAAGCCTGCTGGAGGACGAGGTATTGAACCGGGACGCAATTTGAGTGTTCCATCGTCATTAGGACGCCCTGAACGTTACAATTCATTATCAGTTTTTCGTCGGATTCGACAATCTTTGACTAACAGCAGAATGGCCATAAGGTGCCCGAGGCAGCAATAGACCAATGGAGAAGAGTCTGCTGGACGACGATGTATTGAATCGGGACGCAATTTGAGTGATCCATCGTCATTAGGTGGCCCTGAACGTTACAATTCACTATCAGTTTTTCGTCCGATTCGAAAATCTTTGACTCACAGCAGAACGGCCATAAGGTGCCCGAGGCAGCAATAGACCCATGGAGACAAGTCTGCTGGAGGACGATGTATTGAATCGGGACGCAATTTGAGTGATCCATCGTCATTAGGTGGCCCTGAACGTTACAATTCACTATCAGTTTATCGTCCCATTCGATAATCTAGACTCACAGCAGAACGGCCATAAGGTGCTCGAGGCTGCAATAGACCCATGGAGTCAAGTCGGCTGGAGGACGATGTCTTGAATTGGGACGCAATTTGTGTGGTTTATCGTCATTAGGTGGCCCTGAATATTACAATTCACTATCAGTTTTTCGTCCGATTCGAAAATCTTTCACTCTCAGCAGAACGGCCACAAGGTGCCCGAGGCAGCAATAGACCCATGGAGACAAGTCTGCTGGAGGACGATGTATTGAATCGGGACGCAATTTGAGTGTTCCATCGTCATTAGGAGGCCCTGAACGTTACAATTCACTATCAGTTTTTCGTCCGATTCGAAAATCTTTGAGTCACAGCAGAACGGCCATAAGGTGCCCGAGGCAGCAATAACCCATGGAGACAAGTCTGCTGGAGGACGATGTATTGAATCGGGACGCAATTTGAGTGATCGATTGTCATTAGGTGGCCCTGAACGTTACAATTCACTATCAGTTTTTCGTCCGATTCGAAAATCTTTGAATCACAGCAGAACGGCCATAAGGTGCCCGAGGCAGCAATAGACCCATGGAGACAAGTCTGCTGGAGGACGAGGTATTGAATCGGGACGCATTTTGTGTGGTCCATCGTCATTAGGAGGCCCTGAACGTTACAATTCACTATCAGTTTTTCGTCCCATTCGATAATCTAGACTCACAGCGGAACGGCCATAAGGTGCCCGAGGCAGCAATAGACCCTTGGAGTCAAGTCTGCTGGAGGACAATGTATTGAATCGGGACGTTATTTGTGTGGTTCATCGTCATTAGGTGGCCCTGAATGTTACAATTCACTATCAGTTTTTCGTCCGATTCGAAAATCTTTGACTCACAGCAGAACGGCCATAAGGTGCCCGAGGCAGCAATAGACCCATGGAGACAAGTCTGCCGGAGGGCGATGTATTGAATCGGGACGCAATTTGAGTGTTCCATCGTTATTAGGAATCCCTGAACGTACAATTCACTATCAGTTTTTCGTCCTATTTGAAAATCTTTGAGTCACAGCAGATCGGCCACAAGGTGCCCGAGGCAGCAATAGACCCATGGAGACAAGTCTGCTGGAGGACGATGTATTGAATCGGGACGCAATTTGAGTGTTCCATCGTCATTGGGAGGCCCTGAATGATACAATTAACTATCAGTTTTTCGTCCCATTCGATAATCTAGACTCACGGGAGAAAGACCATAAGGTGCCCGAGGCAGCAATAGACCCATGGAGACAAGTCTGCTGGAGGACGAGGTATTGAATCGGGACGCAATTTGAGTGATCCATCGTCATTAGGTGGCCCTGAATGGTACAATTCACTATCAGTTTTTCGTCCGATTCGAAAATCTTTGACTCACAGCAGAACGACCATAAGGTGCCAGAGGCAGCAATAGACCCATGGAGACAAGTCTGCTGGAGGACGATGTATTGAATTGGGACGCAATTTGAGTGTGCCATCGTCCTTAGGAGGTCCTGAATGTTACAATTAACTATCAGTTTTTCGTCCCATTCGATAATCTAGACTCACGGGAGAACGACGATAAGGTGCCCGAGGCAGCAATAGACCCATGGAGACAAGTCTGCTGGAGGACGAGGTATTGAATCGGGACGCAATTTGAGTGTTCCATCGGCATTAGGAGGCCCTGAACGTTACAATTCACTATCAGTTTTTCGTCCCATTCGATAATCTAGACTCACAGCGGAACGGCCATAAGGTGCCCGAGGCAGCAATAGACCCATGGAGACAAGTCTGCTGGAGGACGATGTATTGAATCGGGACGCAATTTGAGTGATCCATCGTCATTAGGTGGCCCTGAACGTTACAATTCACTATCAGTTTATCGTCCCATTCGATAATCTAGACTCACAGCAGAACGGCCATAATGTGCCCGAGGCAGCAATAGACTCATGGAGACAAGTCTGCTGGAGGACGATGTATTGAATCGGGACGCAATTTGAGTGATCCATCGTCATTAGGTGGCCCTGAACGTTACAATTCACTATCAGTTTTTCGTCCGATTCGAAAATCTTTGACCCACAGCAGAACGGCCATAAGGTGCCCGAGGCAGCAATAGACCCATGAAGACAAGTCTGCTGGAGGACGATGTATTGAATCGGGACGCAATTTGAGTGTTCCATCGTCATTAGGTGGCCCTGAACGTTACAATTCACTATCCGTTTTTTGTCCCATTCGTAAATCTTTGACTCACAGCAGTACGTCCATAAGGTGCTCGAGGCAGCAGTAGACCCATGGAGACAAGTCGGCTGGAGGACGATGTATTGAATCGGGACGCAATTTGAGTGATCCATCGTCATTAGGTGGCCCTGAAAGTTACAATTCCCTATCAGTTTTTCGTCCGATTCGAAAATATTTAACTCACAGCAGAACGGCCATAAGGTGCCCGAGGCAGCAATAGACCCATGGAGACAAGTCTGCTGGAGGACGTATTGAATCGGGACGCAATTTGAGTGTTCCATCGTCTTTAGGAGGCCCTGATTGTTACAATTAACTATCAGTTTTTTGTCCCATTCGATAAACTAGACCCACGGGAGAACGACCATAAGGTGCCCGAGGCAGCAATAGACACATGGAGACAAGTCGGCTGGAGGACGATGTATTGAATCGGGACGCAATTTGAGTGATCCATCGTCATTAGGTGGCCCTGAACGTTACAATTCACTATCAGTTTTTCGTCTCATTCGATAATCTAGACTCACAGCAGAACGTCCATAAGGTGCTCGAGGCTGCAATAGACCCAGGGAGTCAAGTCGGCTGGAGGACGATGTCTTGAATTGGGACGCAATTTGTGTGGTTTATCGTCATTAGGTGGCCCTGAATATTACAATTCACTATCAGTTTTTCGTCCGATTCGAAAATCTTTGACTCACAGCAGAACGGCCATAAGGTCCCCGAGGCTGCAATAGACCCATGGAGACAAGTCTGCTGGGGGACGATGTATTGAATCGGGACGCAATTTGAGTGTTCCATGGTCATTAGGAGGCCCTGAATGTTAAAAATAACTATCAGTTTTTCGTCCCATTCGATAATCTAGACTCACAGCAGAACGGCCATAAGGTGGCCGAGGCAGCAGTAGACCCAAGGAGTCAAGTCGGCTGGAGGACGATGTATTGAATCGGGACGCAATTTGTGTGGTCCATCGTCATTATGTGGCCCTGAATGTTACAATTCACTATCAGTTTTTCGTCCGTTTCGAAAATCTTTGACTCACAGCAGAACGGCCTTAAGGTGCCCGATGCAGCTATAGACCCATGGAGACAAGTCTGCTGGAGGACGATGTATTGAATCGGGGCGCAATTTGAGTGATCCTTCGTCAATAGGTGGCCCTGAATGGTACAATTCACTATCAGTTTTTCGTCCGATTCGAAAATCTTTGACTCACAGCAGAAGGACCATAAGGTGCCAGAGGCAGCAATAGACCCATGGAGACAAGCCTGCTGGAGGACGATGTATTGAATCGGGACGCAATTTGAGTGTGCCATCGTCATTAGGAGGCCCTGAATGTTACAATTAACTATCAGTTTTTCGTCCCATTCGATAATCTAGACTCACAGCAGAACGGCCATAAGGTGCCCGAGGCAGCAATAGACCCATGGAGTCAAGTCGGCTGGAGGACGATGTATTGAATCGGGACGCATTTTGTGTGGTCCATCGTCATTAGGAGGCCCTGAATGTTACAATTAACTATCAGTTTTTCGTCCCATTCGATAATCTAGACTCACAGCAGAACGGCCATAAGGTGCCCGAGGCAGCAATAGACCCATGAAGACAAGTCTGCTGGAGGACGATGTATTGAATCGGGACGCAATTTGAGTGATCCATCGTCATTAGGTGGCCCTGAACGTTTCAATTCACTATCAGTTTTTCGTCCCATTCGATAATCTAGACTCACAGCGGAACGGCCATAAGGTGCCCGAGGCAGCAATAGACCCTTGGAGTCAAGTCTGCTGGAGGACAATGTATTGAATCGGGACGCAATTTGTGTTGTTCATCGTCATTAGGTGGCCCTGAATATTACAATTCACTATCAGTTTTTCGTCCGATTCGAAAATCTTTGACTCACAGCAGAACGGCCATAAGGTGCCCGAGGCAGCAATAGACCCATGGAGACAAGTCTGCCGGAGGGCGATGTTTTGAATCGGGACGCAATTTGAGTGTTCCATCGTTATTAGGAGGCCCTGAACGTACAATTCACTATCAGTTTTTCGTCCTATTTGAAAATCTTTGAGTCACAGCAGATCGGCCATAAGGTGCCCGAGGCAGCAATAGACCCAAGGAGACAAGTCTGCTGGAGGACGATGTATTGAATCGGGACGGAATTTGAGTGTTCCATCGTCATTAGGAGGCCCTGAATGATACAATTAACTATCAGTTTTTCGTCCCATTCGATAATCTAGACTCACGGGAGAACGACCATAAGGTGCCCGAGGCAGCAATAGACCCATGGAGACAAGTCTGCTGGAGGACGAGGTATTGAATCGGGACGCAACTTGAGTGATCCATCGTCATTACGTGGCCCTGAATGGTACAATTCACTATCAGTTTTTCGTCCGATTCGAAAATCTTTGACTCACGGCAGAACGGCCATAAGGTGCCCGAGGCAGCAATAGACCCATGGAGACAAGTCGGCTGGAGAATGATGAATTGAATCGGGGCGCAATTTGAGTGATCCATCGTCATTAGGTGGCCCTGAATGGTACAATTCACTATCAGTTTTTCGTCCGATTCGAAAATCTTTGACTCACAGCAGAACGACCATAAGGTGCCAGAGGCAGCAATACACCCATGGAGACAAGTCTGCTGGAGAACGATGTATTGAATTGGTACGCAATTTGAGTGTGCCATCGTCATTAGGAGGTCCTGAATGTTACAATTAACTATCAGTTTTTCGTCCCATTCGATAATCTAGACTCACGGGAGAACGACCATAAGGTGCCCGAGGCAGCAATAGACCCATGGAGACAAGTCTGCTGGAGGACGAGGTATTGAATCGGGACGCAATTTGAGTGTTCCATCGGCATTAGGAGGCCCTGAACGTTACAATTCACTATCAGTTTTTCGTCCCATTCGATAATCTAGACTCACAGCGGAACGGCCATAAGGTGCCCGAGGCAGCAATAGACCCTTGGAGTCAAGTCGGCTGGAGGACGATGTATTGAAACGGGACGCAATTTGTGTGGTTCATCGTCATTAGGTGGCCCTGAATGTTACAATTCACTATCAGTTTTTCGTCCTATTCGAAAATCTTTGACTCACAGGAGAACGGCCATAAGGTGCCCGAGGCAGCAATAGACCCATGGAGACAAGTCTGCTGGAGGGCGATATATTGAATCGGGGCGCAATTGGAGTGTTCCATCGATATTAGGAGGCCCTGAACGTACAATTCACTATCAGTTTTTCGTCCTATTTGAAAATCTTTGAGTCACAGCAGATCGGCCATAAGGTGCCCGAGGCAGCAATAGACCCATGGAGACAAGTCTGCTGGAGGACGATGTATTGAATCGGGACGCAATTTGAGTGATCTATCGTCAATAGGTGGCCCTGAACGTTACAATTCACTATCAGTTTTTCGTCCGATTCGGAAATCTTTGACTCACAGCAGAACGGCCATAAGGTGCCCGAGGCAGCAATAGACCCATGGAGACAAGTCTGTTGGAGGACGAGGTATTGAATCGGGACGCTATTTTAGTGTTCCATCGTCATTAGGAGGCCCTGAACGTTACAATTCACTATCAGTTTTTCGTCCGATTCGAAAATCTTTTACTCACAGCAGAACGGCCATAAGGTGCCCGAGGGAGCAATAGACCCATGGAGACAAGTCGGCTGGAGGACGATGTATTGAATCCGGACGCAATTTCAGTGATCCATCGTCATTAGGTGGCCCTGAATGTTACAATTCACTATCAGTTTTTCGTCCGATTCGAAAATATTTAACTCACAGCAGAACGGCCATAAGGTGCCCGAGGCAGCAGAAGACCCATGGAGACAAGTCTGCTGGAGGACGTATTGAATCAGGACGCAATTTGAGTGTTCCATCGTCATTAGGAGGCCCTGATTGTTACAATTAACTATCAGTTTTTCGTCCCATTCGATAATCTAGACCCACGGGAGAACGACCATAAGGTGCCCGAGGCAGCAATAGACACATGGAGACAAGTCGGCTGGAGGACGATGTATTGAAGCGGGACGCAATTTGAGTGATCCATCGTCATTAGGTGGCCCTGAACGTTACAATTCACTATCAGTTTTTCGTCTCATTCGATAATCTAGACTCGGGGCTGCAATAGACCCATGGAGTCAAGTCGGCTGGAGGACGATGTCTTGAATTGGGACGCAATTTGTGTGGTTTATCGTCATTAGGTGGCCCTGAATATTACAATTCACTATCAGTTTTTCGTCCGATTCGAAAATCTTTCACTCTCAGCAGAACGGCCACAAGGTGCCCGAGGCAGCAATAGACCCATGGAGACAAGTCTGCTGGAGGACGATGTATTGAATCGGGACGCAATTTGAGTGTTCCATCGTCATTAGGAGGCCCTGAACGTTACAATTCACTATCAGTTTTTCGTCCGATTCGAAAATCTTTGACTCACAGCAGAACGGCCATAAGGTGCCCGAGGCAGCAATAACCCATGGAGACAAGTCTGCTGGAGGACGATGTATTGAATCGGGACGCAATTTGAGTGATCGATCGTCAATAGGTGGCCCTGAACGTTACAATTCACTATCAGTTTTTCGTCCGATTCGAAAATCTTTGACTCACAGCAGAACGGCCATAAGGTGCCCGAGGCAGCAATAGACCCATGGAGACAAGTCTGCTGGAGGACGAGGTATTGAACCGGGACGCAATTTGAGTGTTCCATCGTCATTAGGACGCCCTGAACGTTACAATTCATTATCAGTTTTTCGTCGGATTCGACAATCTTTGACTAACAGCAGAATGGCCATAAGGTGCCCGAGGCAGCAATAGACCAATGGAGACAAGTCTGCTGGACGACGATGTATTGAATCGGGACGCAATTTGAGTGATCCATCGTCATTAGGTGGCCCTGAACGTTACAATTCACTATCAGTTTTTCGTCCGATTCGAAAATCTTTGACTCACAGCAGAACGGCCATAAGGTGCCCGAGGCAGCCATAGACCCATGGAGACAAGTCTGCTGGAGGACGATGTATTGAATCGGGACGCAATTTGAGTGATCCATCGTCATTAGGTGGCCCTGAACGTTACAATTCACTATCAGTTTATCGTCCCATTCGATAATCTAGACTCACAGCAGAACGGCCATAATGTGCCCGAGGCAGCAATAGACTCATGGAGACAAGTCTGCTGGAAGACGATGTATTGAATCGGGACGCAATTTGAGTGATCGATTGTCATTAGGTGGCCCTGAACGTTACAATTCACTATCAGTTTTTCGTCCGATTCGAAAATCTTTGAATCACAGCAGAACGGCCATAAGGTGCCCGAGGCAGCAATAGACCCATGGAGACAAGTCTGCTGGAGGACGAGGTATTGAATCGGGACGCATTTTGTGTGGTCCATCGTCATTAGGAGGCCCTGAATGTTACAATTAACTATCAGTTTTTCGTCCCATTCGATAATCTAGACTCACAGCAGAACGGCCATAAGGTGCCCGAGGCAGCAATAGACCCATGAAGACAAGTCTGCTGGAGGACGATGTATTGAATCGGGACGCAATTTGAGTGAACCATCGTCATTAGGTGGCCCTGAACGTTACAATTCACTATCAGTTTTTCGTCCCATTCGATAATCTAGACTCACAGCGGAACGGCCATAAGGTGCCCGAGGCAGCAATAGACCCTTGGAGTCAAGTCTGCTGGAGGACAATGTATTGAATCGGGACGTTATTTGTGTGGTTCATCGTCATTAGGTGGCCCTGAATGTTACAATTCACTATCAGTTTTTCGTCCGATTCGAAAATCTTTGACTCACAGCAGAACGGCCATAAGGTGCCCGAGGCAGCAATAGACCCATGGAGACAAGTCTGCCGGAGGGCGATGTATTGAATCGGGACGCAATTTGAGTGTTCCATCGTTATTAGGAATCCCTGAACGTACAATTCACTATGAGTTTTTCGTCCTATTTGAAAATCTTTGAGTCACAGCAGATCGGCCACAAGGTGCCCGAGGCAGCAATAGACCCATGGAGACAAGTCTGCTGGAGGACGATGTATTGAATCGGGACGCAATTTGAGTGTTCCATCGTCATTGGGAGGCCCTGAATGATACAATTAACTATCAGTTTTTCGTCCCATTCGATAATCTAGACTCACGGGAGAACGACCATAAGGTGCCCGAGGCAGCAATAGACCCATGGAGACAAGTCTGCTGGAGGACGAGGTATTGAATCGGGACGCAATTTGAGTGATCCATCGTCATTAGGTGGCCCTGAATGGTACAATTCACTATCAGTTTTTCGTCCGATTCGAAAATCTTTGACTCACAGCAGAACGACCATAAGGTGCCAGAGGCAGCAATAGACCCATGGAGACAAGTCTGCTGGAGGACGATGTATTGAATTGGGACGCAATTTGAGTGTGCCATCGTCCTTAGGAGGTCCTGAATGTTACAATTAACTATCAGTTTTTCGTCCCATTCGATAATCTAGACTCACGGGAGAACGACGATAAGGTGCCCGAGGCAGCAATAGACCCATGGAGACAAGTCTGCTGGAGGACGAGGTATTGAATCGGGACGCAATTTGAGTGTTCCATCGGCATTAGGAGGCCCTGAACGTTACAATTCACTATCAGTTTTTCGTCCCATTCGATAATCTAGACTCACAGCGGAACGGCCATAAGGTGCCCGAGGCAGCAATAGACCCATGGAGACAAGTCTGCTGGAGGACGATGTATTGAATCGGGACGCAATTTGAGTGATCCATCGTCATTAGGTGGCCCTGAACGTTACAATTCACTATCAGTTTATCGTCCCATTCGATAATCTAGACTCACAGCAGAACGGCCATAATGTGCCCGAGGCAGCAATAGACTCATGGAGACAAGTCTGCTGGAGGACGATGTATTGAATCGGGACGCAATTTGAGTGATCCATCGTCATTAGGTGGCCCTGAACGTTACAATTCACTATCAGTTTTTCGTCCGATTCGAAAATCTTTGACCCACAGCAGAACGGCCATAAGGTGCCCGAGGCAGCAATAGACCCATGAAGACAAGTCTGCTGGAGGACGATGTATTGAATCGGGACGCAATTTGAGTGTTCCATCGTCATTAGGTGGCCCTGAACGTTACAATTCACTATCCGTTTTTTGTCCCATTCGTAAATCTTTGACTCACAGCAGTACTTCCATAAGGTGCTCGAGGCAGCAGTAGACCCATGGAGACAAGTCGGCTGGAGGACGATGTATTGAATCGGGACGCAATTTGAGTGATCCATCGTCATTAGGTGGCCCTGAAAGTTACAATTCCCTATCAGTTTTTCGTCCGATTCGAAAATATTTAACTCACAGCAGAACGGCCATAAGGTGCCCGAGGCAGCAATAGACCCATGGAGACAAGTCTGCTGGAGGACGTATTGAATCGGGACGCAATTTGAGTGTTCCATCGTCTTTAGGAGGCCCTGATTGTTACAATTAACTATCAGTTTTTTGTCCCGTTCGATAAACTAGACCCACGGGAGAACGACCATAAGGTGCCCGAGGCAGCAATAGACACATGGAGACAAGTCGGCTGGAGGACGATGTATTGAATCGGGACGCAATTTGAGTGATCCATCGTCATTAGGTGGCCCTGAACGTTACAATTCACTATCAGTTTTTCGTCTCATTCGATAATCTAGACTCACAGCAGAACGTCCATAAGGTGCTCGAGGCTGCAATAGACCCAGGGAGTCAAGTCGGCTGGAGGACGATGTCTTGAATTGGGACGCAATTTGTGTGGTTTATCGTCATTAGGTGGCCCTGAATATTACAATTCACTATCAGTTTTTCGTCCGATTCGAAAATCTTTGACTCACAGCAGAACGGCCATAAGGTCCCCGAGGCTGCAATAGACCCATGGAGACAAGTCTGCTGGGGGACGATGTATTGAATCGGGACGCAATTTGAGTGTTCCATGGTCATTAGGAGGCCCTGAATGTTAAAAATAACTATCAGTTTTTCGTCCCATTCGATAATCTAGACTCACAGCAGAACGGCCATAAGGTGGCCGAGGCAGCAGTAGACCCAAGGAGTCAAGTCGGCTGGAGGACGATGTATTGAATCGGGACGCAATTTGTGTGGTCCATCGTCATTATGTGGCCCTGAATGTTACAATTCACTATCAGTTTTTCGTCCGTTTCGAAAATCTTTGACTCACAGCAGAACGGCCTTAAGGTGCCCGATGCAGCTATAGACCCATGGAGACAAGTCGGCTGGAGGACGATGTATTGAATCGGGACGCAAGTTGAGTGATCCATCGTCATTAGGTGACCCTGAATGGTACAATTCACTATCAGTTTTTCGTCCGATTCGAAAATCTTTGACTCACAGCAGAACGGCCATAAGGTGCCCGATGCAGCAATAGACCCATGGAGACAAGTCGGCTGGAGGACGATGTATTGAATCGGGGCGCAATTTGAGTGATCCTTCGTCAATAGGTGGCCCTGAATGGTACAATTCACTATCAGTTTTTCGTCCGATTCGAAAATCTTTGACTCACAGCAGAAGGACCATAAGGTGCCAGAGGCAGCAATAGACCCATGGAGACAAGCCTGCTGGAGGACGATGTATTGAATCGGGACGCAATTTGAGTGTGCCATCGTCATTAGGAGGCCCTGAATGTTACAATTAACTATCAGTTTTTCGTCCCATTCGATAATCTAGACTCACAGCAGAACGGCCATAAGGTGCCCGAGGCAGCAATAGACCCATGGAGTCAAGTCGGCTGGAGGACGATGTATTGAATCGGGACGCATTTTGTGTGGTCCATCGTCATTAGGAGGCCCTGAATGTTACAATTAACTATCAGTTTTTCGTCCCATTCGATAATCTAGACTCACAGCAGAACGGCCATAAGGTGCCCGAGGCAGCAATAGACCCATGAAGACAAGTCTGCTGGAGGACGATGTATTGAATCGGGACGCAATTTGAGTGATCCATCGTCATTAGGCGGCCCTGAACGTTACAATTCACTATCAGTTTTTCGTCCCATTCGATAATCTAGACTCACAGCGGAACGGCCATAAGGTGCCCGAGGCAGCAATAGACCCTTGGAGTCAAGTCTGCTGGAGGACAATGTATTGAATCGGGACGCAATTTGTGTTGTTCATCGTCATTAGGTGGCCCTGAATATTACAATTCACTATCAGTTTTTCGTCCGATTCGAAAATCTTTGACTCACAGCAGAACGGCCATAAAGTGCCCGAGGCAGCAATAGACCCATGGAGACAAGTCTGCCGGAGGGCGATGTTTTGAATCGGGACGCAATTTGAGTGTTCCATCGTTATTAGGAGGCCCTGAACGTACAATTCACTATCAGTTTTTCGTCCTATTTGAAAATCTTTGAGTCACAGCAGATCGGCCATAAGGTGCCCGAGGCAGCAATAGACCCAAGGAGACAAGTCTGCTGGAGGACGATGTATTGAATCGGGACGGAATTTGAGTGTTCCATCGTCATTAGGAGGCCCTGAATGATACAATTAACTATCAGTTTTTCGTCCCATTCGATAATCTAGACTCACGGGAGAACGACCATAAGGTGCCCGAGGCAGCAATAGACCCATGGAGACAAGTCTGCTGGAGGACGAGGTATTGAATCGGGACGCAACTTGAGTGATCCATCGTCATTACGTGGCCCTGAATGGTACAATTCACTATCAGTTTTTCGTCCGATTCGAAAATCTTTGACTCACGGCAGAACGGCCATAAGGTGCCCGAGGCAGCAATAGACCCATGGAGACAAGTCGGCTGGAGAATGATGAATTGAATCGGGGCGCAATTTGAGTGATCCATCGTCATTAGGTGGCCCTGAATGGTACAATTCACTATCAGTTTTTCGTCCGATTCGAAAATCTTTGACTCACAGCAGAACGACCATAAGGTGCCAGAGGCAGCAATACACCCATGGAGACAAGTCTGCTGGAGAACGATGTATTGAATTGGGACGCAATTTGAGTGTGCCATCGTCATTAGGAGGTCCTGAATGTTACAATTAACTATCAGTTTTTCGTCCCATTCGATAATCTAGACTCACGGGAGAACGACCATAAGGTGCCCGAGGCAGCAATAGACCCATGGAGACAAGTCTGCTGGAGGACGAGGTATTGAATCGGGACGCAATTTGAGTGTTCCATCGGCATTAGGAGGCCCTGAACGTTACAATTCACTATCAGTTTTTCGTCCCATTCGATAATCTAGACTCACAGCGGAACGGCCATAAGGTGCCCGAGGCAGCAATAGACCCATGGAGACAAGTCTGCTGGAGGGCGATATATTGAATCGGGGCGCAATTGGAGTGTTCCATCGATATTAGGAGGCCCTGAACGTACAATTCACTATCAGTTTTTCGTCCTATTTGAAAATCTTTGAGTCACAGCAGATCGGCCATAAGGTGCCCGAGGCAGCAATAGACCCATGGAGACAAGTCTGCTGGAGGACGATGTATTGAATCGGGACGCAATTTGAGTGATCTATCGTCAATAGGTGGCCCTGAACGTTACAATTCACTATCAGTTTTTCGTCCGATTCGGAAATCTTTGACTCACAGCAGAACGGCCATAAGGTGCCCGAGGCAGCAATAGACCCATGGAGACAAGTCTGTTGGAGGACGAGGTATTGAATCGGGACGCTATTTTAGTGTTCCATCGTCATTAGGAGGCCCTGAACGTTACAATTCACTATCAGTTTTTCGTCCGATTCGAAAATCTTTTACTCACAGCAGAACGGCCATAAGGTGCCCGAGGGAGCAATAGACCCATGGAGACAAGTCGGCTGGAGGACGATGTATTGAATCCGGACGCAATTTCAGTGATCCATCGTCATTAGGTGGCCCTGAATGTTACAATTCACTATCAGTTTTTCGTCCGATTCGAAAATATTTAACTCACAGCAGAACGGCCATAAGGTGCCCGAGGCAGCAGAAGACCCATGGAGACAAGTCTGCTGGAGGACGTATTGAATCGGGACGCAATTTGAGTGTTCCATCGTCATTAGGAGGCCCTGATTGTTACAATTAACTATCAGTTTTTCGTCCCATTCGATAATCTAGACCCACGGGAGAACGACCATAAGGTGCCCGAGGCAGCAATAGACACATGGAGACAAGTCGGCTGGAGGACGATGTATTGAAGCGGGACGCAATTTGAGTGATCCATCGTCATTAGGTGGCCCTGAACGTTACAATTCACTATCAGTTTTTCGTCTCATTCGATAATCTAGACTCGAGGCTGCAATAGACCCATGGAGTCAAGTCGGCTGGAGGACGATGTCTTGAATTGGGACGCAATTTGTGTGGTTTATCGTCATTAGGTGGCCCTGAATATTACAATTCACTATCAGTTTTTCGTCCGATTCGAAAATCTTTCACTCTCAGCAGAACGGCCACAAGGTGCCCGAGGCAGCAATAGACCCATGGAGACAAGTCTGCTGGAGGACGATGTATTGAATCGGGACGCAATTTGAGTGTTCCATCGTCATTAGGAGGCCCTGAACGTTACAATTCACTATCAGTTTTTCGTCCGATTCGAAAATCTTTGACTCACAGCAGAACGGCCATAAGGTGCCCGAGGCAGCAATAACCCATGGAGACAAGTCTGCTGGAGGACGATGTATTGAATCGGGACGCAATTTGAGTGATCGATCGTCAATAGGTGGCCCTGAACGTTACAATTCACTATCAGTTTTTCGTCCGATTCGAAAATCTTTGACTCACAGCAGAACGGCCATAAGGTGCCCGAGGCAGCAATAGACCCATGGAGACAAGTCTGCTGGAGGACGAGGTATTGAACCGGGACGCAATTTGAGTGTTCCATCGTCATTAGGACGCCCTGAACGTTACAATTCATTATCAGTTTTTCGTCGGATTCGACAATCTTTGACTAACAGCAGAATGGCCATAAGGTGCCCGAGGCAGCAATAGACCAATGGAGACAAGTCTGCTGGACGACGATGTATTGAATCGGGACGCAATTTGAGTGATCCATCGTCATTAGGTGGCCCTGAACGTTACAATTCACTATCAGTTTTTCGTCCGATTCGAAAATCTTTGACTCTCAGCAGAACGGCCATAAGGTGCCCGAGGCAGCAATAGACCCATGGAGACAAGTCTGCTGGAGGACGATGTATTGAATCGGGACGCAATTTGAGTGATCCATCGTCATTAGGTGGCCCTAAACGTTACAATTCACTATCAGTTTATCGTCCCATTCGATAATCTAGACTCACAGCAGAACGGCCATAATGTGCCCGAGGCAGCAATAGACTCATGGAGACAAGTCTGCTGGAGGACGATGTATTGAATCGGGACGCAATTTGAGTGATCCATCGTCAGTAGGTGGCCCTGAACGTTACAATTCACTATCAGTTTTTCGTCCGATTCGAAAATCTTTGACCCACAGCAAAACGGCCATAAGGTGCCCGAGGCAGCAATAGACCCATGAAGACAAGTCTGCTGGAGGACGATGTATTGAATCGGGACGCAATTTGAGTGATCGATCGTCAATAGGTGGCCCTGAACGTTACAATTCACTATCAGTTTTTCGTCCGATTCGAAAATCTTTGACACACAGCAGAACGGCCATAAGGTGCCCGAGGCAGCAATAGACCCATGGAGACAAGTCTGCTGGAGGACGAGGTATTGAACCGGGACGCAATTTGAGTGTTCCATCGTCATTAGGACGCCCTGAACGTTACAATTCATTATCAGTTTTTCGTCGGATTCGACAATCTTTGACTAACAGCAGAATGGCCATAAGGTGCCCGAGGCAGCAATAGACCAATGGAGACAAGTCTGCTGGACGACGATGTATTGAATCGGGACGCAATTTGAGTGATCCATCGTCATTAGGTGGCCCTGAACGTTACAATTCACTATCAGTTTTTCGTCCGATTCGAAAATCTTTGACTCACAGCAGAACGGCCATAAGGTGCCCGAGGCAGCAATAGACCCATGGAGACAAGTCTGCTGGAGGACGATGTATTGAATCGGGACGCAATTTGAGTGATCCATCGTCATTAGGTGGCCCTGAACGTTACAATTCACTATCAGTTTATCGTCCCATTCGATAATCTAGACTCACAGCAGAACGGCCATAATGTGCCCGAGGCAGCAATAGACTCATGGAGACAAGTCTGCTGGAGGACGATGTATTGAATCGGGACGCAATTTGAGTGATCCATCGTCAGTAGGTGGCCCTGAACGTTACAATTCACTATCAGTTTTTCGTCCGATTCGAAAATCTTTGACCCACAGCAGAACGGCCATAAGGTGCCCGAGGCAGCAATAGACCCATGAAGACAAGTCTGCTGGAGGACGATGTATTGAATCGGGACGCAATTTGAGTGTTCCATCGTCATTAGGTGGCCCTGAACGTTACAATTCACTATCAGTTTTTTGTCCCATTCGCAAATCTTTGACTCACAGCAGTACGTCCATAAGGTGCTCGAGGCAGCAGTAGACCCATGGAGACAAGTCGGCTGGAGGACGATGAATTGAATCGGGACGCAATTTGAGTGATCCATCGTCATTAGGTGGCCCTGAAAGTTACAATTCCCTATCAGTTTTTCGTCCGATTCGAAAATATTTAACTCACAGCAGAACGGCCATAAGGTGCCCGAGGCAGCAATAGACCCATGGAGACAAGTCTGCTGGAGGACGTATTGAATCGGGACGCAATTTGAGTTTTCCATCGTCATTAGGAGGCCCTGATTGTTACAATTAACTATCAGTTTTTCGTCCCATTCGATAATCTAGACCCACGGGAGAACGACCATAAGGTGCCCGAGACAGCAATAGCCACATGGAGACAAGTCGGCTGGAGGACGATGTATTGAATCGAGACGCAATTTGAGTGATCCATCGTCATTAGGTGGCCCTGAACGTTACAATTCACTATCAGTTTTTCGTCTCATTCGATAATCTAGACTCACAGCAGAACGGCCATAAGGTGCTCGAGGCTGCAATAGACCCATGGAGTCAAGTCGGCTGGAGGACGATGTCTTGAATTGGGACGCAATTTGTGTGGTTTATCGTCATTAGGTGGCCCTGAATATTACAATTCACTATCAGTTTTTCGTCCGATTCGAAAATCTTTGACTCTCAGCAGAACGGCCACAAGGTGCCCGAGGCAGCAATAGACCCATGGAGACAAGTCTGCTGGAGGACGATGTATTGAATCGGGACGCAATTTGAGTGTTCCATCGTCATTAGGAGGCCCTGAACGTTACAATTCACTATCAGTTTTTCGTCCGATTCGAAAATCTTTGAGTCACAGCAGAGCGGCCATAAGGTGCCCGAGGCAGCAATAACCCATGGAGACAAGTCTGCTGGAGGACGATGTATTGAATCGGGACGCAATTTGAGTGATCGATCGTCATTAGGTGGCCCTGAACGTTACAATTCACTATCAGTTTTTCGTCCGATTCGAAAATCTTTGACTCACAGCAGAACGGCCATAATGTGCCCGAGGCAGCAATAGACCCATGGAGACAAGTCTGCTGGAGGACGAGGTATTGAACTGGGACGCAATTTGAGTGTTCCATCGTCATTAGGACGCCCTGAACGTTACAATTCATTATCAGTTTTTCGTCGGATTCGACAATCTTTGACTAACAGCAGAATGGCCATAAGGTGCCCGAGGCAGCAATAGACCAATGGAGACAAGTCTGCTGGACGACGATGTATTGAATCGGGACGCAATTTGAGTGATCCATCGTCATTAGGTGGCCCTGAACGTTACAATTCACTATCAGTTTTTCGTCCGATTCGAAAATCTTTGACTGACAGCAGAACGGCCATAAGGTGCCCGAGGCAGCAATAGACCCATGGAGACAAGTCTGCTGGAGGACGATGTATTGAATCGGGACGCAATTTGAGTGATCCATCGTCATTAGGTGGCCCTGAACGTTACAATTCACTATCAGTTTATCGTCCCATTCGATAATCTAGACTCACAGCAGAACGGCCATAATGTGCCCGAGGCAGCAATAGACTCATGGAGACAAGTCTGCTGGAGGACGATGTATTGAATCGGGACGCAATTTGAGTGATCCATCGTCATTAGTTGGCCCTGAACGTTACAATTCACTATCAGTTTTTCGTCCGATTCGAAAATCTTTGACCCACAGCAGAACGGCCATAAGGTGCCCGAGGCAGCAATAGACCCATGAAGACAAGTCTGCTGGAGGACGATGTATTGAATCGGGACGCAATTTGAGTGTTCCATCGTCATTAGGAGGCCCTGAATGTTACAATTCACTATCAGTTTTTCGTCCGATTCGAAAATCTTTGACTCACAGCATAACGGCCATAAGGTACCCGAGGGAGCAATAGACCCATGGAGACAAGTCGGCTGGAGGACGATGTATTGAATCGGGACGCATTTTGCGTGATCCATCGTCATTAGGTGGCCCTGAAAGCTACAATTCACTATCAGTTTTTCGTCAGATTCGAAAATCTTTGACTAACAGCAGAACAGCCATAAGGTGCCCGAGGCAGCAATAGACCAATGGAGACAAGTCTGCTGGAGGACGATGTATTGAATCGGGACGCAATTTGAGTGATCCATCGTCATTAGGTGGCCCTGAACGTTACAATTCACTATCAGTTTTTCGTCCGATTCGAAAATCTTTGACTCACAGCAGAACGGCCATAAGGAGCCCGAGGCAGCAATAGACCCATGGAGACAAGTCTGCTGGAGGACGTATTGAATCGGGACGCAATTTGAGTGTTCCATCGTCATTAGGAGGCCCTGAATGTTACAATTAACTATCAGTTTTTCGTGCCATTCGATAATCTAGACTCACGGGAGAACGAGCATAAGGTGCCCGAGGCAGCAATAGACCCATGGAGACAAGTCTGCTGGAGGACGAGGTATTGAATCGGGACGCAATTTGAGTGTTCCATCGTCATTCGGAGGCCCTGAACGTTACAATTCACTATCAGTTTTTCGTCCGATTCGAAAATCTTTGACTAACAGCAGAACAGCCATAAGGTGCCCGAGGCAGCAATAGACCCATGGAGACAAGTCTGCTGGAGGACGATGTATTGAATCGGGACGCAATTTGAGTGATCCATCGTCATTAGGTGGCCCTGAACGTTACAATTCACTATCAGTTTTTCGTCCGATTCGAAAATCTTTGACTCACAGCAGAACGGCCATAAGGTGCCCGAGGCAGCAATAGACCCATGGAGACAAGTCGGCTGGAGGACGATGTATTGAATCCGGACGCAATTTGAGTGATCCATAATCATTAGGTGGCCCCGAATGTTACAATTCAATATCAGTTTTCCGTCCGATTCGAAAATCTTTAACTCACAGCAGAACGGCCATAAGGTGCCCGAGGCAGCAATAGACCCATGGAGACAAGTCTGCTGGAGGACGTATTGAATCGGGACGCTATTTGAGTGTTCCATCGTCATTAGGAGGCCCTGAATGTTACAATTAACTATCAGTTTTTCGTCCCATTCGATAATCTAGACTCACGGGAGAACGACCATAAGGTGCCCGAGGCAGCAATAGACCCATGGAGACAAGTCGGCTGGAGGACGATGTATTGAATCTGGACGCAATTTGAGTGATCCATCGTCATAAGGTGGCCCTGAACGTTACAATTCACTATCAGTTTTTCGTCCCATTCGATAATCTAGACTCACAGCAGAACGGCCATAAGGTGATCGAGGCAGCAATAGACCCATGGAGTCAAGTCGGCTGGAGGACGATGTATTGAATCGGGACGCAATTTGTGTGGTCCATCGTCATTAGGTGGTCCTGAATGTTACAATTCACTATCAGTTTTTCCTCCGATTCGAAAATCTTTGACTCACAGCAGAACGGCCATAAAGTGCCCGAGGCAGCAATAAACCCATAGAGACAAGTCTGCTGGAGGACGATGTATTGAATCGGGACGCAATTTGAGTGATCCATCGTCATTAGGTGGCCCTGAACGTTACAATTCACTATCAGTTTTTCGTCCGATTCGAAAATCTTTGACTCACAGCAGAACGGCCATAAGGTGCCCGAGGCAGCAATAGACCCATGGAGACAAGTCGGCTGGAGGACGATGTATTGAATCGGGACGCAATTTGAGTGATCCATCGTCAGTAGGTGGCCCTGAACGTTACAATTCACTATCAGTTTTTCGTCCGATTCGAAAATCTTTGACCCACAGCAGAACGGCCATAAGGTGCCCGAGGCAGCAATAGACCCATGAAGACAAGTCTGCTGGAGGACGATGTATTGAATCGGGACGCAATTTGAGTGTTCCATCGTCATTAGGTGGCCCTGAACGTTACAATTCACTATCAGTTTTTTGTCCCATTCGCAAATCTTTGACTCACAGCAGTACGTCCATAAGGTGCTCGAGGCAGCAGTAGACCCATGGAGACAAGTCGGCTGGAGGACGATGAATTGAATCGGGACGCAATTTGAGTGATCCATCGTCATTAGGTGGCCCTGAAAGTTACAATTCCCTATCAGTTTTTCGTCCGATTCGAAAATATTTAACTCACAGCAGAACGGCCATAAGGTGCCCGAGGCAGCAATAGACCCATGGAGACAAGTCTGCTGGAGGACGTATTGAATCGGGACGCAATTTGAGTTTTCCATCGTCATTAGGAGGCCCTGATTGTTACAATTAACTATCAGTTTTTCGTCCCATTCGATAATCTAGACCCACGGGAGAACGACCATAAGGTGCCCGAGACAGCAATAGCCACATGGAGACAAGTCGGCTGGAGGACGATGTATTGAATCGAGACGCAATTTGAGTGATCCATCGTCATTAGGTGGCCCTGAACGTTACAATTCACTATCAGTTTTTCGTCTCATTCGATAATCTAGACTCACAGCAGAACGGCCATAAGGTGCTCGAGGCTGCAATAGACCCATGGAGTCAAGTCGGCTGGAGGACGATGTCTTGAATTGGGACGCAATTTGTGTGGTTTATCGTCATTAGGTGGCCCTGAATATTACAATTCACTATCAGTTTTTCGTCCGATTCGAAAATCTTTGACTCTCAGCAGAACGGCCACAAGGTGCCCGAGGCAGCAATAGACCCATGGAGACAAGTCTGCTGGAGGACGATGTATTGAATCGGGACGCAATTTGAGTGTTCCATCGTCATTAGGAGGCCCTGAACGTTACAATTCACTATCAGTTTTTCGTCCGATTCGAAAATCTTTGAGTCACAGCAGAGCGGCCATAAGGTGCCCGAGGCAGCAATAACCCATGGAGACAAGTCTGCTGGAGGACGATGTATTGAATCGGGACGCAATTTGAGTGATCGATCGTCATTAGGTGGCCCTGAACGTTACAATTCACTATCAGTTTTTCGTCCGATTCGAAAATCTTTGACTCACAGCAGAACGGCCATAATGTGCCCGAGGCAGCAATAGACCCATGGAGACAAGTCTGCTGGAGGACGAGGTATTGAACTGGGACGCAATTTGAGTGTTCCATCGTCATTAGGACGCCCTGAACGTTACAATTCATTATCAGTTTTTCGTCGGATTCGACAATCTTTGACTAACAGCAGAATGGCCATAAGGTGCCCGAGGCAGCAATAGACCAATGGAGACAAGTCTGCTGGACGACGATGTATTGAATCGGGACGCAATTTGAGTGATCCATCGTCATTAGGTGGCCCTGAACGTTACAATTCACTATCAGTTTTTCGTCCGATTCGAAAATCTTTGACTCACAGCAGAACGGCCATAAGGTGCCCGAGGCAGCAATAGACCCATGGAGACAAGTCTGCTGGAGGACGATGTATTGAATCGGGACGCAATTTGAGTGATCCATCGTCATTAGGTGGCCCTGAACGTTACAATTCACTATCAGTTTATCGTCCCATTCGATAATCTAGACTCACAGCAGAACGGCCATAATGTGCCCGAGGCAGCAATAGACTCATGGAGACAAGTCTGCTGGAGGACGATGTATTGAATCGGGACGCAATTTGAGTGATCCATCGTCATTAGTTGGCCCTGAACGTTACAATTCACTATCAGTTTTTCGTCCGATTCGAAAATCTTTGACCCACAGCAGAACGGCCATAAGGTGCCCGAGGTAGCAATAGACCCATGAAGACAAGTCTGCTGGGGGACGATGTATTGAATCGGGACGCAATTTGAGTGTTCCATCGTCATTAGGTGGCCCTGAACGTTACAATTCACTATCAGTTTTTTGTCCCATTCGCAAATCTTTGACTCACAGCAGTACGTCCATAAGGTGCTCGAGGCAGCAGTAGACCCATGGAGACAAGTCGGCTGGAGGACGATGTATTGAATCGGGACGCAATTTGAGTGATCCATCGTCATTAGGTGGCCCAGAATGTTACAATTCACTATCAGTTTTTCGTCAGATTCGAAAATCTTTGACTCACAGCAGAACGGCCATAAGGTGCCCGAGGCAGCAATAGACCCATGGAGACAAGTCTGCTGCAGGTCGATGTATTGAATCGGGACGCAATTTGAGTGTTCCATCGTCATTAGGAGGCCCTGAATGTTACAATTCACTATCAGTTTTTCGTCCGATTCGAAAATCTTTGACTCACAGCATAACGGCCATAAGGTGCCCGAGGGAGCAATAGACCCATGGAGACAAGTCGGCTGGAGGACGATGTATTGAATCGGGACGCATTTTGCGTGATCCATCGTCATTAGGTGGCCCTGAAAGCTACAATTCACTATCAGTTTTTCGTCAGATTCGAAAATCTTTGACTAACAGCAGAACAGCCATAAGGTGCCCGAGGCAGCAATAGACCAATGGAGACAAGTCTGCTGGAGGACGATGTATTGAATCGGGACGCAATTTGAGTGATCCATCGTCATTAGGTGGCCCTGAACGTTACAATTCACTATCAGTTTTTCGTCCGATTCGAAAATCTTTGACTCACAGCAGAACGGCCATAAGGTGCCCGAGGCAGCAATAGACCCATGGAGACAAGTCTGCTGGAGGACGTATTGAATCGGGACGCAATTTGAGTGTTCCATCGTCATTAGGAGGCCCTGAATGTTACAATTAACTATCAGTTTTTCGTGCCATTCGATAATCTAGACTCACGGGAGAACGAGCATAAGGTGCCCGAGGCAGCAATAGACCCATGGAGACAAGTCTGCTGGAGGACGAGGTATTGAATCGGGACGCAATTTGAGTGTTCCATCGTCATTCGGAGGCCCTGAACGTTACAATTCACTATCAGTTTTTCGTCCGATTCGAAAATCTTTGACTAACAGCAGAACAGCCATAAGGTGCCCGAGGCAGCAATAGACCCATGGAGACAAGTCTGCTGGAGGACGATGTATTGAATCGGGACGCAATTTGAGTGATCCATCGTCATTAGGTGGCCCTGAACGTTACAATTCACTATCAGTTTTTCGTCCGATTCGAAAATCTTTGACTCACAGCAGAACGGCCATAAGGTGCCCGAGGCAGCAATAGACCCATGGAGACAAGTCGGCTGGAGGACGATGTATTGAATCCGGACGCAATTTGAGTGATCCATAATCATTAGGTGGCCCCGAATGTTACAATTCAATATCAGTTTTCCGTCCGATTCGAAAATCTTTAACTCACAGCAGAACGGCCATAAGGTGCCCGAGGCAGCAATAGACCCATGGAGACAAGTCTGCTGGAGGACGTATTGAATCGGGACGCTATTTGAGTGTTCCATCGTCATTAGGAGGCCCTGAATGTTACAATTAACTATCAGTTTTTCGTCCCATTCGATAATCTAGACTCACGGGAGAACGACCATAAGGTGCCCGAGGCAGCAATAGACCCATGGAGACAAGTCGGCTGGAGGACGATGTATTGAATCTGGACGCAATTTGAGTGATCCATCGTCATAAGGTGGCCCTGAACGTTACAATTCACTATCAGTTTTTCGTCCCATTCGATAATCTAGACTCACAGCAGAACGGCCATAAGGTGATCGAGGCAGCAATAGACCCATGGAGTCAAGTCGGCTGGAGGACGATGTATTGAATCGGGACGCAATTTGTGTGGTCCATCGTCATTAGGTGGCCCTGAATGTTACAATTCACTATCAGTTTTTCCTCCGATTCGAAAATCTTTGACTCACAGCAGAACGGCCATAAAGTGCCCGAGGCAGCAATAAACCCATAGAGACAAGTCTGCTGGAGGACGATGTATTGAATCGGGACGCAATTTGAGTGATCCATCGTCATTAGGTGGCCCTGAACGTTACAATTCACTATCAGTTTTTCGTCCGATTCGAAAATCTTTGACTCACAGCAGAACGGCCATAAGGTGCCCGAGGCAGCAATAGACCCATGGAGACAAGTCGGCTGGAGGACGATGTATTGAATCGGGACGCAATTTGAGTGATCCATCGTCATTAGGTGGCCCAAAATGTTACAATTCACTATCAGTTTTTCGTCACATTCGAAAGTCTTTGACTCACAGCAGAACGGCCATAAGGTGCCCGAGAGAGCAATAGACCCATGGAGACAAGTCTGCTGCAGGACGATGTATTGAATCGGGACGCAATTTGAGTGTTCCATCGTCATTAGGAGGCCCTGAACGTTACAATTCAGTATCAGTTTTTCGTCCGATTCGAAAATTTTTGACTCACAGCAGAACGGCCATAAGGTGCCCGAGGCAGCAATAGACCCATGGAGACAAGTCTGCTGGAGGACGATGTATTGAATCGGGACGCAATTTGTGTGGTCCATCGTCATTAGGTGGCCCTGAATGTTACAATTCACTATCAGTTTTTCGTCCGATTCGAAAATCTTTGACTCACAGCAGAACGGCCATAAGGTGCCCGATGCAGCAATAGACCCATGGAGACAAGTCGGCTGGAGGACGATGTATTGAATCGGGACGCAATTTGAGTGATCCATCGTCATTAGGTGGCCCTGAATGGTACAATTCACTATCAGTTTTTCGTCCGATTCGAAAATCTTTGACTCACAGCAGAACGGCCATAAGGTGCCCGAGGCAGCAATAGACCCATGGAGACAAGTCGGATGGAGGACGATGTATTGAATCGGGACGCAATTTGAGTGATCCATCGTCATTAGGTGGCCCTGAATGGTACAATTCACTATCAGTTTTTCGTCCGATTCGAAAATCTTTGACTCACAGCGGAGCGGCCATAAGGTGCCCGAGGCAGCAATAGACCCATGGAGACAAGTCTGCTGGAGGACGATGTATTGAATCGGGACGCAATTTGAGTGTGCCATCGTCATTAGGAGGCCCTGAATGTTACAATTAACTATCAGTTTTTCGTTCCATTCGATAATCTAGACTCATAGCAGAACGGCCATAAGGTGCCCGAGGCAGCAATAGACCCATGGAGTCAAGTCGGCTGGAGGACGATGTATTGAATCGGGACGCAATTTGTGTGGTCCATCGTCATTAGGAGGCCCTGAATGTTACAATTAGCTATCAGTTTTTCGTCCCATTCGATAATCTAGACTCACAGCAGAACGGCCACAAGGTGCCCGAGAGAGCAATAGACCCATGGAGACAAGTCTGCTTTAGGACGATGTATTGAATCGGGACGCAATTTGAGTGTTCCATCGTCATTAGGAGGCCCTGAACGTAACAATTCACTATCAGTTTTTCGACCGATTCGAAAATCTTTGAGTCACAGCAGAACGGCCATAAGGTGCCCGAGGCAGCAATAACCCATGGAGACAAGTCTGCTGGAGGACGATGTATTGAATCGGGACGCAATTTGAGTGATCGATCGTCATTAGGTGGCCCTGAAAGTTACAATTCACTATCAGTTTTTCGTCCGATTCGAAAATCTTTGACTCACAGCAGAACGGCCATAAGGTGCCCAAGGCAGCAACAGACCCATGGAGACAAGTCTGCTGGACGACGATGTATTGAATCGGGACGCAATTTGAGTGATCCATCGTCATTAGGTGGCCCTGAACGTTACAATTCACTATCAGTTTTTCGTCCGATTCGAAAATCTTTGACTCACAGCAGAACGGCCATAAGGTGCCCGAAGCAGCAATAGACCCATGGAGACAAGTCGGCTGGTTGACGATGTATTGAATCCGGACGCAATTTGAGTGGTCCATCGTCATTAGGTGGCTCTGAATGTTACAATTCACTATCAGTTTTTCGTCCGATTCGAAAATCTTTAACTCACAGCAGAACGGCCATAAGGTGCCCGAGGCAGCTGCTGGAGGACGATGTATTGAATCAGGACGCAATTTGAGTGATCCATCGTCATTAGGTGGCCCTGAACGTTACAATTCACTATCAGCTTTTCGTCCCATTCGATAATCTAGACTCACAGCAGAACGGCCATAATGTGCCCGAGACAGCAATAGACCCATGGAGACAAGTCTGCTTGAGGACGATGTATTGAATCGGGACGCAATTTGAGTGTTCCATCGTCATTAGGAGGCCCTGAACGTTACAATTCACTATCAATTTTTCGTCCAATTCGAAAATATTTGAGTCACAGCAGAACGGCCATAAGGTGCCCGAGGCAGCAATAAACCCAGGAAGACAAGGCTGCTGGAGGACGATGTATTGAATCGGGACGCAATTTGAGTGTTCCATCGTCATTAGGTGGCCCTGAACGTTACAATTCACTATCAGTTTTTTGTCCCATTCGAAAATCTTTGACTCACAGCAGTACGTCCATAAGGTGCTCGAGGCAGCAATAGACCCATGGAGACAAGTCGGCTGGAGGACGATGTATTGAATCGGGACGCAATTTGAGTGATCCATCGTCATTAGGTGGCCCTGAATGTTACAATTAACTATCAGTTTTTCGTGCCATTCGATAATCTAGACTCACGGGAGAACGAGCATAAGGTGCCCGAGGCAGCAATAGACCCATGGAGACAAGTCTGCTGGAGGACGAGGTATTGAATCGGGACGCAATTTGAGTGTTCCACCGTCCTTAGGAGGCCCTGAACGTTACAATTCACTATCAGTTTTTCGTCCGATTCGAAAATCTTTGACTAACAGCAGAACAGCCATAAGGTGCCCGAGGCAGCAATAGACCCATGGAGACAAGTCTCCTGGAGGACGATGTATTGAATCGGGACGCAATTTGAGTGATCCATCGTCAATAGGTGGCCCAGAACGTTACAATTCACTATCAGTTTTTCGTCCCATTCGATAATCTAGTCTCACGGGAGAACGACCATAAGGTGCCCGAGGCAGCAATAGACCCATGGAGACAAGTCGGCTGGAGGACGATGTATTGAATCGGGACGCAATTTGTGTGGTCCATCGTCATTAGGTGGCCCTGAATGTTACAATTCACTATCAGTTTTCCGTCCGATTCGAAAATCTTTAACTCACAGCAGAACGGCCATAAGGTGCCCAAGGCAGCAATAGACCCATGGAGACATGTCTGCTGGAGGACGTATTGAATCGGGACGCAATTTGAGTGTTCCATCGTCATTAGGAGGCCCTGAATGTTACAATTAACTATCAGTTTTTCGTCCCATTCGATAATCTAGTCCCACGGGAGAACGACCATAAGGTGCCCGAGGCAGCAATAGACCCATGGAGACAAGTCTGCTGGAGGACGAGGTATTGAATCGGGACGCAATTTGAGTGTTCCATCGTCATTAGGTGGCCCTGAATGTTACAATTCACTATCAGTTTTTCGTCCGATTCGAAAATCTTTGACTCACAGCAGAACGGCCATAAGGTGCCCGAGGCAGCAATAAACCCATGGAGACAAGTCTGCTGGAGGACGATGTATTGAATCGGGACGCAATTTGAGTGATCCATCGTCATTAGGTGGCCCTGAACGTTACAATTCACTATCAGTTTTTCGTCCGATTCGAAAATCTTTGACTCACAGCAGAACGGCCATAAGGTGCCCGAGGCAGCAATAGACCCATGGATACAAGTAGGCTGGAGGACGATGTATTGAATCGG
Organism: Schistocerca cancellata; assembly: GCF_023864275.1. Lineage (NCBI taxonomy): Eukaryota > Metazoa > Arthropoda > Insecta > Orthoptera > Acrididae > Schistocerca > Schistocerca cancellata. Next base: position 3,363,868 of record NW_026047143.1, on the reverse strand, counting down.
GACGCAATTTGAGTGATCCATCGTCATTAGGTGGCCCAAAATGTTACAATTCACTATCAGTTTTTCGTCACATTCGAAAATCTTTGACTCCCAGCAGAACGGCCATAAGGTGCCCGAGGCAGCAATAGACCCATGGAGACAAGTCTGCTGCAGGACGATGTATTGAATCGGGACGCAATTTGAGTGTTCCATCGTCATTAGGAGGCCCTGAATGTTACAATTCACTATCAGTTTTTCGTCCGATTCGAAAATCTTTGACTCACAGCAGAACGGCCATAAGGTGCCCGATGCAGCAATAGACCCATGGAGACAAGTCAGCTGGAGGACGATGTATTGAATCGGGACGCAATTTGAGTGATCTATCGTCATTAGGTGGCACTGAATGGTACAATTCACTATCAGTTTTTCGTCCGATTCGAAAATCTTTGACTCACAGCAGAACTGCCATAAGGTGCCCGAGGCAGCAATAGACCCATGGAGACAAGTCGGCTGGAGGACGATGTATTGAATCGGGACGCAATTTGAGTGATCCATCGTCATTAGGTGGCCCTGAATGGTACAATTCACTATCAGTTTTTCGTCCGATTCGAAAATCTTTGACTCACAGCAGAACGGCCATAAGGTGCCCGAGGCAGCAATAGACCCATGGAGACAAGTCTGCTGGAGGACGATGTATTGAATCGGGACGCAATTTGAGTGTGCCATCGTCATTAGGAGGCCCTGAATGTTACAATTAACTATCAGTTTTTCGTCCCATTCGATAATCTAGACTCACGGGAGAACGACCATAAGGTGCCCGAGGCAGCAATAGACCCATGAAGCCAAGTCTGCTGGAGGACGATGTATTGAATCGGGACGCAATTTGAGTGATCCATCGTCATTAGGTGGCCCTGAACGTTACAATTCACTATCAGTTTTTCGTCCCATTCGATAATCTAGACTCACAGCGGAACGGCCATAAGGTGCCCGAGGCAGCAATAGACCCTTGGAGTCAAGTCGGCTGGAGGACGATGTATTGAATCGGGACGCAATTTGTGTGGTTCATCGTCATTAGGTGGCCCTGAATGTTACAATTCACTATCAGTTTTTCGTCCGATTCGAAAATCTTTGACTCACAGCAGAACGGCCATAAGGTGCCCGAGGCAGCAATAGACCCATGGAGACAAGTCTGCTGGAGGACGATGTATTGAATCGGGACGCAATTTTAGTGTTCCATCGTCATTAGGAGGCCCTGAATGTTACAATTCACTATCAGTTATTCGTCTCATTCGATAATCTAGACTCACAGCAGAACGGCAATAAGGTGCCCGAGGCAGCAATAGACCCATGGAGTCAAGTCGGCTGGAGGACGATGTATTGAATTGGAACGCAATTTGTGTGGTTCATCGTCATTAGGTGGCTCAAAATGTTACAATTCACTATCAGTTTTTCGTCCGATTCGAAAATCTTTGACTCACAGCAGAACGGCCACAAGGTGCCCGAGGCAGCAATAGACCCATGGAGACAAGTCTGCTGGAGGACGATGTATTGAATCGGGACGCAATTTGAGTGTTCCATCGTCATTAGGAGGCCCTGAACGTTACAATTCACTATCAGTTTTTCGTCCGATTCGAAAATCTTTGAGTCACAGCAGAACGGCCATAGGGTGCACGAGGCAGCAATAACCCATGGAGACAAGTCCGCTGGAGGACGAGGTATTGAACCGGGACGCAATTTGAGTGTTCCATCGTCATTAGGAGGCCCTGAACGTTACAATTCACTATCAGTTTTTCGTCCGATTCGACAATCTTTGACTAACAGCAGAATGGCCATAAGGTGCCCGAGGCAGCAATAGACCAATGGAGACAAGTCTGCTGGACGACGATGTATTGAATCGTGACGCAATTTGAGTGATCCATCGTCATTACGTGGCCCTGAAAGTTACAATTCACTATCAGTTTTTCGTCCGATTTGAAAATCTTTGACTCACAGCAGAACAGCCATAAGGTGCCCGAAGCAGCAATAGACCCATGGAGACAAGTCGGCTGGTTGACGATGTATTGAATCCGGACGCAATTTGAGTGATCCATCGTCATTAGGTGGCCCTGAATGTTACAATTCACTATCAGTTTTTCGTCCGATTCGAAAATCTTAAACTCACAGCAGAACGGCCATAAGGTGCCCGAGGCAGCAATAGACCCATGGAGACATGTCTGCTGGAGGACGATGTATTGAATCGGGACGCAATTTGAGTGATCCATCGTCATTAGGTGGCCCTGAAAGTTACAATTCACTATCAGTTTTTCGTCCCATTCGATAATCTAGACTCACAGCAGAACGGCCATAATGTGCCCGAGACAGCAATAGACCCATGGAGACAAGTCTGCTGGAGGACGATGTATTGAATCGGGACGCAATTTGAGTGTTCCATCGTCATTAGGAGGCCCTGAACGTTACAATTCACTATCAGTTTTTCGTCCGATTCGAAAATCTTTGAGTCACAGCAGAACGGCCATAAAGTGCCCGACGCAGCAATAACCCATGGAGACAAGTCGGCTGGAGGACGATGTATTGAATCGGGACGCAATTTCAGTGTTCCATCGTCATTAGGAGGCCCTGAACGTTACAATTAACTATCAGTTTTTCGTCCCATTCGATAATCTAGACTCACGGGAGAACGACCATAAGGTGCCCGAGGCAGCAATAGACCCATGGAGACAAGTCTGCTGGAGGACGAGGTATTGAATCGGGACGCAATTTGAGTGATCCATCGTCATTAGGTTTCCCTGAACGTTACAATTCACTATCAGTCTTTCGTCTCATTCGATAATCTAGACTCACAGCAGATCGGCCATAAGGTGCTCGAGGCAGCAATAGACCCATGGAGTCAAGTCGGCTGGAGGACGATGTATTGAATTGGGACGCAATTTGTGTGGTTCATTGTCATTAGGTGGCCCAAAATGTTACAATTCACTATCAGTTTTTCGTCCGATTCGAAAATCTTTGACTCACAGCAGAACGGCCACAAGGTGCCCGAGGCAGCAATAGACCCATGGAGACAAGTCTGCTGGAGGACGATGTATTGAATCGGGACGCAATTTGAGTGTTCCATCGTCATTAGGAGGCCCTGAACGTTACAATTCACTATCAGTTTTTCGTCCGATTCGAAAATCTTTGAGTTACAGCAGAACGGCCATAAGGTGCCCGAGGCAGCAACTGACCCATGGAGACAAGTCTGCTGGAGGACGAGGTATTGAACCGGGACGCAATTTGAGTGTTCCATCGTCATTAGGACGCCCTGAACGTTACAATTCACTATCAGTTTTTCGTCCGATTCGACAATCTTTGACTAACAGCAGAATGGCCATAAGGTGCCCGAGGCAGCAATAGACCAATGCAGACAAGTCTGCTGGAGGACGATGTATTGAATCGGGACGCAATTTGAGTGATCCATCGTCATTAAGTGGCCCTGAACGTTACAATTCACTATCAGTTTTTGGTCCGATTCGAAAATCTTTGAGTCACAGCAGAACGGCCATAACGTGCCCGAGGCAGCAATAGACCAATTGAGACAAGTCTGCTGGACGACGATGTATTGAATCGGGACGCAATTTGAGTGATCCATCGTCATTAGGTGGCCCAGAATGTTACAATTCACTATCAGTTTTTCGTCAGATTCGAAAATCTTTGACTCACAGCAGAACGGCCATAAGGTGCCCGAGGCAGCAATAGACCCATGGAGACAAGTCTGCTGCAGGTCGATGTATTGAATCGGGACGCAATTTGAGTGTTCCATCGTCATTAGGAGGCCCTGAACGTTACAATTCACTATCAGTTTTTCGTCCGATTCGAAAATCTTTGAGTCACAGCAGAACGGCCATAAAGTGCCCGACGCAGCAATAACCCATGGAGACAAGTCGGCTGGAGGACGATATATTGAATCGGGACGCAATTTCAGTGTTCCATCGTCATTAGGAGGCCCTGAACGTTACAATTAACTATCAGTTTTTCGTCCCATTCGATAATCTAGACTCACGGGAGAACGACCATAAGGTGCCCGAGGCAGCAATAGACCCATGGAGACAAGTCTGCTGGAGGACGAGGTATTGAATCGGGACGCAATTTGAGTGATCCATCGTCATTAGGTTTCCCTGAACGTTACAATTCACTATCAGTCTTTCGTCTCATTCGATAATCTAGACTCACAGCAGATCGGCCATAAGGTGCTCGAGGCAGCAATAGACCCATGGAGTCAAGTCGGCTGGAGGACGATGTATTGAATTGGGACGCAATTTGTGTGGTTCATTGTCATTAGGTGGCCCAAAATGTTACAATTCACTATCAGTTTTTCGTCCGATTCGAAAATCTTTGACTCACAGCAGAACGGCCACAAGGTGCCCGAGGCAGCAATAGACCCATGGAGACAAGTCTGCTGGAGGACGATGTATTGAATCGGGACGCAATTTGAGTGTTCCATCGTCATTAGGAGGCCCTGAACGTTACAATTCACTATCAGTTTTTCGTCCGATTCGAAAATCTTTGAGTTACAGCAGAACGGCCATAAGGTGCCCGAGGCAGCAACTGACCCATGGAGACAAGTCTGCTGGAGGACGAGGTATTGAACCGGGACGCAATTTGAGTGTTCCATCGTCATTAGGACGCCCTGAACGTTACAATTCACTATCAGTTTTTCGTCCGATTCGACAATCTTTGACTAACAGCAGAATGGCCATAAGGTGCCCGAGGCAGCAATAGACCAATGCAGACAAGTCTGCTGGAGGACGATGTATTGAATCGGGACGCAATTTGAGTGATCCATCGTCATTAAGTGGCCCTGAACGTTACAATTCACTATCAGTTTTTCGTCCGATTCGAAAATCTTTGAGTCACAGCAGAACGGCCATAAGGTGCCCGAGGCAGCAATAACCCATGGAGACAAGTCGGCTGGAGGACGATGTATTGAATCGGGACGCAATTTGAGTGATCCATCGTCATTAGGTGGCCCTGAATGTTACAATTCACTATCAGTTTTTCGTCAGATTCGAAAATCTTTGACCCACAGCAGAACGGCCATAAGGTGCCCGAGGCAGCAATAGACCCATGAAGACCAGTCTGCTGGAGGACGATGTATTGAATCGGGACGGAATTTGAGTGTTCCATCGTCATTAGGAGGCCCTGAACGTTACAATTCAGTATCAGTTTTTCGTCCGATTCGAAAATTTTTGACTCACAGCAGAACGGCCATAAGGTGCCCGAGGCAGCAATAGACCCATGGAGACAAGTCGGCTGGAGGACGATGTATTGAATCGGGACGCAATTTGAGTGATCCATCGTCATTAGGTGGCCCAAAATGTTACAATTCACTATCAGTTTTTCGTCACATTCGAAAATCTTTGACTCACAGCAGAACGGCCATAAGGTGCCCGAGAGAGCAATAGACCCATGGAGACAAGTCTGCTGCAGGACGATGTATTGAGTCGGGACGCAATTTGAGTGTTCCATCGTCATTAGGAGGCCCTGAACGTTACAATTCAGTATCAGATTTTCGTCCGATTCGAAAATTTTTGACTCACAGCAGAATGGCCATAAGGTGCCCAAGGCAGCAATAGACCCATGGAGACAAGTCTGCTGGAGGACGATGTATTGAATCGGGACGCAATTTGTGTGGTCCATCGTCATTATGTGGCCCTGAATGTTACAATTCACTATCAGTTTTTCGTCCGATTCGAAAATCTTTGACTCACAGCAGAACGGCCATAAGGTGCGCGATGCAGCAATAGACCCATGGAGACAAGTCGGCTGGAGGACGATGTATTGAATCGGGACGCAATTTGAGTGATCCATCGTCATTAGGTGGCCCTGAATGGTACAATTCACTATCAGTTTTTCGTCCGATTCGAAAATCTTTGACTCACAGCAGAACGGCCATAAGGTGCCCGAGGCAGCAATAGACCCATGGAGACAAGTCGGATGGAGGACGATGTATTGAATCGGGACGCAATTTGAGTGATCCATCGTCATTAGGTGGCCCTGAATGGTACAATTCACTATCAGTTTTTCGTCCGATTCGAAAATCTTTGACTCACAGCAGAGCGGCCATAAGGTGCCCGAGGCAGCAATAGACCCATGGAGACAAGTCTGCTGGAGGACGATGTATTGAATCGGGACGCAATTTGAGTGTGCCATCGTCATTAGGAGGCCCTGAATGTTACAATTAACTATCAGTTTTTCGTTCCATTCGATAATCTAGACTCACAGCAGAACGGCCATAAGGTGCCCGAGGCAGCAATAGACCCATGGAGTCAAGTCGGCTGGAGGACGATGTATTGAATCGGGACGCAATTTGTGTGGTCCATCGTCATTAGGAGGCCCTGAATGTTACAATTAGCTATCAGTTTTTCGTCCCATTCGATAATCTAGACTCACAGCAGAACGGCCATAAGGTGCCCGAGGCAGCAATAGACCCATGGAGACAAGTCTGCTGGAGGACGATGTATTGAATCGGGACGCAATTTTAGTGTTCCATCGTCATTAGGAGGCCCTGAACGTAACAATTCACTATCAGTTTTCGTCCGATTCGAAAATCTTTGAGTCACAGCAGAACGGCCATAAGGTGCCCGAGGCAGCAATAACCCATGGAGACAAGTCTGCTGGAGGACGATGTATTGAATCGGGACGCAATTTGAGTGATCCATCGTCATTAGGTTTCCCTGAACGTTACAATTCACTATCAGTTTTTCGTCCGATTCGAAAATCTTTGACTCACAGCAGAACGGCCACAAGGTGCCCGAGGCAGCAATAGACCCATGGAGACAAGTCTGCTTTAGGACGATGTATTGAATCGGGACGCAATTTGAGTGTTCCATCGTCATTAGGAGGCCCTGAACGTAACAATTCACTATCAGTTTTTCGACCGATTCGAAAATCTTTGAGTCACAGCAGAACGGCCATAAGGTGCCCGAGGCAGCAATAACCCATGGAGACAAGTCTGCTGGAGGACGATGTATTGAATCGGGACGCAATTTGAGTGATCGATCGTCATTAGGTGGCCCTGAAAGTTACAATTCACTATCAGTTTTTCGTCCGATTCGAAAATCTTTGACTCACAGCAGAACGGCCATAAGGTGCCCGAGGCAGCAACAGACCCATGGAGACAAGTCTGCTGGAGGACGAGGTATTGAACCGGGACGCAATTTGAGTGTTCCATCGTCATTAGGAGGCCCTGAACGTTACAATTCACTATCAGTTTTTCGTCCGATTCGACAATCTTTGACTAACAGCAGAATGGCCATAAGGTGCCCGAGGCAGCAATAGACCAATGGAGACAAGTCTGCTGGACGACGATGTATTGAATCGGGACGCAATTTGAGTGATCCATCGTCATTAGGTGGCCCTGAACGTTACAATTCACTATCAGTTTTTCGTCCGATTCGAAAATCTTTGACTCACAGCAGAACGGCCATAAGGTGCCCGAAGCAGCAATAGACCCATGGAGACAAGTCGGCTGGTTGACGATGTATTGAATCCGGACGCAATTTGAGTGGTCCATCGTCATTAGGTGGCCCTGAATGTTACAAATCACTATCAGTTTTTCGTCCGATTCGAAAATCTTTAACTCACAGCAGAACGGCCATAAGGTGCCCGAGGCAGCTGCTGGAGGACGATGTATTGAATCAGGACGCAATTTGAGTGATCCATCGTCATTAGGTGGCCCTGAACGTTACAATTCACTATCAGTTTTTCGTGCCATTCGATAATCTAGACTCACGGGAGAACGAGCATAAGGTGCCCGAGGCAGCAATAGACCCATGGAGACAAGTCTGCTGGAGGACGAGGTATTGAATCGGGACGCAATTTGAGTGTTCCATCGTCCTTAGGAGGCCCTGAACGTTACAATTCACTATCAGTTTTTCGTCCGATTCGAAAATCTTTGACTAACAGCAGAACAGCCATAAGGTGCCCGAGGCAGCAATAGACCCATGGAGACAAGTCTCCTGGAGGACGATGTATTGAATCGGGACGCAATTTGAGTGATCCATCGTAATTAGGTGGCCCAGAACGTTACAATTCACTATCAGTTTTTCGTCCCATTCGATAATCTAGTCTCACGGGAGAACGACCATAAGGTGCCCGAGGCAGCAATAGACCCATGGAGACAAGTCGGCTGGAGGACGATGTATTGATTCGGGACGCAATTTGTGTGGTCCATCGTCATTAGGTGGCCCTGAATGTTACAATTCACTATCAGTTTTCCGTCCGATTCGAAAATCTTTAACTCACAGCAGAACGGCCATAAGGTGCCCAAGGCAGCAATAGACCCATGGAGACATGTCTGCTGGAGGACGTATTGAATCGGGACGCAATTTGAGTGTTCCATCGTCATTAGGAGGCCCTGAATGTTACAATTAACTATCAGTATTTCGTCCCATTCGATAATCTAGTCTCACGGGAGAACGACCATAAGGTGCCCGAGGCAGCAATAGACCCATGGAGACAAGTCGGCTGGAGGACGATGTATTGAATCGGGACGCATCTTGCGTGATCCATCGTCATTAGGTGGCCCTGAAAGTTACAATTCACTATCAGTTTTTAGTCAGATTCGAAAATCTTTGACTCACAGCAGAACGGCCATAAGGTGCCCGAGGCAGCAATAGACCCATGAAGACAAGTCTGCTGGAGGACGATGTATTGAATCAGGACGCAATTTGAGTGTGCCATCGTCATTAGGAGGCCCTGAATGTTACAATTAACTATCAGTTTTTCGTGCCATTCGATAATCTAGACTCACGGGAGAACGCGCATAAGGTGCCCGAGGCAGCAATAGACCCATGGAGACAAGTCTGCTGGAGGACGAGGTATTGAATCGGGACGCAATTTGAGTGTTCCATCGTCCTTAGGAGGCCCTGAACGTTACAATTCACTATCAGTTTTTCGTCCGATTCGAAAATCTTTGACTAACAGCAGAACAGCCATAAGGTGCCCGAGGCAGCAATAGACCCATGGAGACAAGTCTGCTGGAGGACGATGTATTGAATTGGGACGCAATTTGTGTGGTTCATCGTCATCAGGTGGCCCTGAATGTTACAATTAACTATCAGTTTTTCGTCCCATTCGATAATCTAGTCTCACGGGAGAACGACCATAAGGTGCCCGAGGCAGCAATAGACCCATGGAGACAAGTCTGCTGGAGGACGATGTATTGAATCGGGACGCAATTTGTGTGGTCCATCGTCATTAGGTGGCCCTGAATGTTACAATTCACTATCAGTTTTTCGTCCGATTCGAAAATCTTTGACTCACAGCAGAACGGCCATAAGGTGCCCGAGGCAGCAATAAACCCATGGAGACAAGTCTGCTGGAGGACGATGTATTGAATCGGGACGCAATTTGAGTGATCCATCGTCATTAGGTGGCCCAAAATGTTACAATTCACTATCAGTTTTTCGTCACATTCGAAAATCTTTGACTCACAGCAGAACGGCCATAAGGTGCCCGAGGCAGCAATAGACCCATGGAGACAAGTCTGCTGCAGGACGATGTATTGAATCGGGACGCAATTTGAGTGTTCCATCGTCATTAGGAGGCCCTGAATGTTACAATTCACTATCAGTTTTTCGTCCGATTCGAAAATCTTTGACTCACAGCAGAACGGCCATAAGGTGCCCGATGCAGCAATAGACCCATGGAGGCAAGTCAGCTGGAGGACGATGTATTGAATCGGGACGCAATTTGAGTGATCTATCGTCATTAGGTGGCACTGAATGGTACAATTCACTATCAGTTTTTCGTCCGATTCGAAAATCTTTGACTCACAGCAGAACTGCCATAAGGTGCCCGAGGCAGCAATAGACCCATGGAGACAAGTCTGCTGGAGGACGATGTATTGAATCGGGACGCAATTTGAGTGTGCCATCGTCATTAGGAGGCCCTGAATGTTACAATTAACTATCAGTTTTTCGTCCCATTCGATAATCTAGACTCACGGGAGAACGACCATAAGGTGCCCGAGGCAGCAATAGACCCATGGAGACAAGTCTGCTGGAGGACGAGGTATTCAATCGGGACGCAATTTGAGTGTTCCATCGGCATTAGGAGGCCCTGAACGTTACAATTCACTATCAGTTTTTCGTCCGATTCGAAATTCTTTGACTCACAGCAGAACGGCCATAATGTGCCTGAGGCAGCAATAGACCCATGGAGACAAATCTGCTGGAGGACGATGTATTGAATCGGGACGCAATTTGAGTGTTCCATCGTCATTAGGAGGCCCTGATGTTACAATTAACTATCAGCTTTTCGTCCCATTCGATAATCTAGACTCACAGCAGAACGGCCATAAGGTGCCCGAGGCAGCAATAGACCCATGGAGTCAAGTCGGCTGGAGGACGATGTATTGAATCGGTACGCAATTTGTGTGGTCCATCGTCATTAGGAGGCCCTGAATGTTACAATTAGCTATTAGTTTTTCGTCCCATTCGATAATCTAGACTCACAGCAGAACGGCCATAAGGTGCCCGAGGCAGCAATAGACCCATGAAGCCAAGTCTGCTGGAGGACGATGTTATGAATCGGGACGCAATTTGAGTGATCCATCGTCATTAGGTGGCCCTGAACGTTACAATTCACTATCAGTTTTTCGTCCCATTCGATAATCTAGACTCACAGCGGAACGGCCATAAGGTGCCCGAGGCAGCAATAGACCCTTGGAGTCAAGTCGGCTGGAGGACGATGTATTGAATCGGGACGCAATTTTTGTGGTTCATCGTCATTAGGTGGCCCTGAATGTTACAATTCACTATCAGTTTTATCGTCCGATTCGAAAATCTTTGACTCACAGCAGAACGGCCATAAGGTGCCCGAGGCAGCAATAGACCCATGGAGACAAGTCTGCTGGAGGACGATGTATTGAATCGGGACGCAATTTTAGTGTTCCATCGTCATTAGGAGGCCCTGAATGTTACAATTCACTATCAGTTATTCGTCTCATTCGATAATCTAGACTCACAGCAGAACGGCCATAAGGTGCCCGAGGCAGCAATAGACCCATGGAGTCAAGTCGGCTGGAGGACGATGTATTGAATTGGAACGCAATTTGTGTGGTTCATCGTCATTAGGTGGCCCAAAATGTTACAATTCACTATCAGTTTTTCGTCCGATTCGAAAATCTTTGACTCACAGCAGAACGGCCACAAGGTGCCCGAGGCAGCAATAGACCCATGGAGACAAGTCTGCTGGAGGACGATGTATTGAATCGGGACGCAATTTGAGTGTTCCATCGTCATTAGGAGGCCCTGAACGTTACAATTCACTATCAGTTTTTCGTCCGATTCGAAAATCTTTGAGTCACAGCAGAACGGCCATAAGGTGCCCGAGGCAGCAATAACCCATGGAGTCAAGTCTGCTGGAGGACGAGGTATTGAACCGGGACGCAATTTGAGTGTTCCATCGTCATTAGGAGGCCCTGAACGTTACAATTCACTATCAGTTTTTCGTCCGATTCGACAATCTTTGACTAACAGCAGAATGGCCATAAGGTGCCCGAGGCAGCAATAGACCAATGGAGACAAGTCTGCTGGACGACGATGTATTGAATCGTGACGCAATTTGAGTGATCCATCGTCATTAGGTGGCCCTGAAAGTTACAATTCACTATCAGTTTTTCGTCCGATTCGAAAATCTTTGACTCACAGCAGAACGGCCATAAGGTGCCCGAAGCAGCAATAGACCCATGGAGACAAGTCGGCTGGTTGACGATGTATTGAATCCGGACGCAATTTGAGTGATCCATCGTCATTAGGTGGCCCTGAATGTTACAATTCACTATCAGTTTTTCGTCCGATTCGAAAATCTTTAACTCACAGCAGAACGGCCATAAGGTGCCCGAGGCAGCAATAGACCCATGGAGACAAGTCTGCTGGAGGACGATGTATTGAATCGGGACGCAATTTGAGTGATCCATCGTCATTAGGTGGCCCTGAACGTTACAATTCACTATCAGTTTTTCGTCCCATTCGATAATCTAGACTCACAGCAGAACGGCCATAATGTGCCCGAGACAGCAATAGACCCATGGAGACAAGTCTGCTGGAGGACGATGTATTGAATCGGGACGCAATTTGAGTGTTCCATCGTCATTAGGAGGCCCTGAACGTTACAATTCACTATCAGTTTTTCGTCCGATTCGAAAATCTTTGAGTCACAGCAGAACGGCCATAAAGTGCCCGAGGCAGCAATAACCCATGGAGACAAGTCGGCTGGAGGACGATGTATTGAATCGGGACGCAATTTCAGTGTTCCATCGTCATTAGGAAGCCCTGAACGTTACAATTAACTATCAGTTTTTCGTCCCATTCGATAATCTAGACTCACGGGAGAACGACCATAAGGTGCCCGAGGCAGCAATAGACCCATGGAGACAAGTCTGCTGGAGGACGAGGTATTGAATCGGGACGCAATTTGAGTGATCCATCGTCATTAGGTTTCCCTGAACGTTACAATTCACTATCAGTCTTTCGTCTCATTCGATAATCTAGACTCACAGCAGATCGGCCATAAGGTGCTCGAGGCAGCAATAGACCCATGGAGTCAAGTCGGCTGGAGGACGATGTATTGAATTGGGACGCAATTTGTGTGGTTCATTGTCATTAGGTGGCCCAAAATGTTACAATTCACTATCAGTTTTTCGTCCGATTCGAAAATCTTTGACTCACAGCAGAACGGCCACAAGGTGCCCGAGGCAGCAATAGACCCATGGAGACAAGTCTGCTGGAGGACGATGTATTGAATCGGGACGCAATTTGAGTGATCCATCGTCATTAGGTGGCCCAAAATGTTACAATTCACTATCAGTTTTTCGTCACATTCGAAAATCTTTGACTCACAGCAGAACGGCCATAAGGTGCCCGAGGCAGCAATAGACCCATGGAGACAAGTCTGCTGCAGGACGATGTATTGAATCGGGACGCAATTTGAGTGTTCCATCGTCATTAGGAGGCCCTGAATGTTACAATTCACTATCAGTTTTTCGTCCGATTCGAAAATCTTTGACTCACAGCAGAACGGCCATAAGGTGCCCGATGCAGCAATAGACCCATGGAGGCAAGTCAGCTGGAGGACGATGTATTGAATCGGGACGCAATTTGAGTGATCTATCGTCATTAGGTGGCACTGAATGGTACAATTCACTATCAGTTTTTCGTCCGATTCGAAAATCTTTGACTCACAGCAGAACTGCCATAAGGTGCCCGAGGCAGCAATAGACCCATGGAGACAAGTCTGCTGGAGGACGATGTATTGAATCGGGACGCAATTTGAGTGTGCCATCGTCATTAGGAGGCCCTGAATGTTACAATTAACTATCAGTTTTTCGTCCCATTCGATAATCTAGACTCACGGGAGAACGACCATAAGGTGCCCGAGGCAGCAATAGACCCATGGAGACAAGTCTGCTGGAGGACGAGGTATTCAATCGGGACGCAATTTGAGTGTTCCATCGGCATTAGGAGGCCCTGAACGTTACAATTCACTATCAGTTTTTCGTCCGATTCGAAATTCTTTGACTCACAGCAGAACGGCCATAATGTGCCTGAGGCAGCAATAGACCCATGGAGACAAGTCTGCTGGAGGACGATGTATTGAATCGGGACGCAATTTGAGTGTTCCATCGTCATTAGGAGGCCCTGATGTTACAATTAACTATCAGCTTTTCGTCCCATTCGATAATCTAGACTCACAGCAGAACGGCCATAAGGCGCCCGAGGCAGCAATAGACCCATGGAGTCAAGTCGGCTGGAGGACGATGTATTGAATCGGTACGCAATTTGTGTGGTCCATCGTCATTAGGAGGCCCTGAATGTTACAATTAGCTATTAGTTTTTCGTCCCATTCGATAATCTAGACTCACAGCAGAACGGCCATAAGGTGCCCGAGGCAGCAATAGACCCATGAAGCCAAGTCTGCTGGAGGACGATGTTATGAATCGGGACGCAATTTGAGTGATCCATCGTCATTAGGTGGCCCTGAACGTTACAATTCACTATCAGTTTTTCGTCCCATTCGATAATCTAGACTCACAGCGGAACGGCCATAAGGTGCCCGAGGCAGCAATAGACCCTTGGAGTCAAGTCGGCTGGAGGACGATGTATTGAATCGGGACGCAATTTTTGTGGTTCATCGTCATTAGGTGGCCCTGAATGTTACAATTCACTATCAGTTTTATCGTCCGATTCGAAAATCTTTGACTCACAGCAGAACGGCCATAAGGTGCCCGAGGCAGCAATAGACCCATGGAGACAAGTCTGCTGGAGGACGATGTATTGAATCGGGACGCAATTTTAGTGTTCCATCGTCATTAGGAGGCCCTGAATGTTACAATTCACTATCAGTTATTCGTCTCATTCGATAATCTAGACTCACAGCAGAACGGCCATAAGGTGCCCGAGGCAGCAATATACCCATGGAGTCAAGTCGGCTGGAGGACGATGTATTGAATTGGAACGCAATTTGTGTGGTTCATCGTCATTAGGTGGCCCAAAATGTTACAATTCACTATCAGTTTTTCGTCCGATTCGAAAATCTTTGACTCACAGCAGAACGGCCACAAGGTGCCCGAGGCAGCAATAGACCCATGGAGACAAGTCTGCTGGAGGACGATGTATTGAATCGGGACGCAATTTGAGTGTTCCATCGTCATTAGGAGGCCCTGAACGTTACAATTCACTATCAGTTTTTCGTCCGATTCGAAAATCTTTGAGTCACAGCAGAACGGCCATAAGGTGCCCGAGGCAGCAATAACCCATGGAGTCAAGTCTGCTGGAGGACGAGGTATTGAACCGGGACGCAATTTGAGTGTTCCATCGTCATTAGGAGGCCCTGAACGTTACAATTCACTATCAGTTTTTCGTCCGATTCGACAATCTTTGACTAACAGCAGAATGGCCATAAGGTGCCCGAGGCAGCAATAGACCAATGGAGACAAGTCTGCTGGACGACGATGTATTGAATCGTGACGCAATTTGAGTGATCCATCGTCATTAGGTGGCCCTGAAAGTTACAATTCACTATCAGTTTTTCGTCCGATTCGAAAATCTTTGACTCACAGCAGAACGGCCATAAGGTGCCCGAAGCAGCAATAGACCCATGGAGACAAGTCGGCTGGTTGACGATGTATTGAATCCGGACGCAATTTGAGTGATCCATCGTCATTAGGTGGCCCTGAATGTTACAATTCACTATCAGTTTTTCGTCCGATTCGAAAATCTTTAACTCACAGCAGAACGGCCATAAGGTGCCCGAGGCAGCAATAGACCCATGGAGACAAGTCTGCTGGAGGACGATGTATTGAATCGGGACGCAATTTGAGTGATCCATCGTCATTAGGTGGCCCTGAACGTTACAATTCACTATCAGTTTTTCGTCCCATTCGATAATCTAGACTCACAGCAGAACGGCCATAATGTGCCCGAGACAGCAATAGACCCATGGAGACAAGTCTGCTGGAGGACGATGTATTGAATCGGGACGCAATTTGAGTGTTCCATCGTCATTAGGAGGCCCTGAACGTTACAATTCACTATCAGTTTTTCGTCCGATTCGAAAATCTTTGAGTCACAGCAGAACGGCCATAAAGTGCCCGAGGCAGCAATAACCCATGGAGACAAGTCGGCTGGAGGACGATGTATTGAATCGGGACGCAATTTCAGTGTTCCATCGTCATTAGGAGGCCCTGAACGTTACAATTAACTATCAGTTTTTCGTCCCATTCGATAATCTAGACTCACGGGAGAACGACCATAAGGTGCCCGAGGCAGCAATAGACCCATGGAGACAAGTCTGCTGGAGGACGAGGTATTGAATCGGGACGCAATTTGAGTGATCCATCGTCATTAGGTTTCCCTGAACGTTACAATTCACTATCAGTCTTTCGTCTCATTCGATAATCTAGACTCACAGCAGATCGGCCATAAGGTGCTCGAGGCAGCAATAGACCCATGGAGTCAAGTCGGCTGGAGGACGATGTATTGAATTGGGACGCAATTTGTGTGGTTCATTGTCATTAGGTGGCCCAAAATGTTACAATTCACTATCAGTTTTTCGTCCGATTCGAAAATCTTTGACTCACAGCAGAACGGCCACAAGGTGCCCGAGGCAGCAATAGACCCATGGAGACAAGTCTGCTGGAGGACGATGTATTGAATCGGGACGCAATTTGAGTGTTCCATCGTCATTAGGAGGCCCTGAACGTTACAATTCACTATCAGTTTTTCGTCCGATTCGAAAATCTTTGAGTTACAGCAGAACGGCCATAAGGTGCCGAGGCAGCAACAGACCCATGGAGACAAGTCTGCTGGAGGACGAGGTATTGAACCGGGACGCAATTTGAGTGTTCCATCGTCATTAGGACGCCCTGAACGTTACAATTCACTATCAGTTTTTCGTCCGATTCGACAATCTTTGACTAACAGCAGAATGGCCATAAGGTGCCCGAGGCAGCAATAGACCAATGCAGACAAGTCTGCTGGAGGGCGATGTATTGAATCGGGACGCAATTTTAGTGATCCATCGTCATTAGGTGGCCCTGAACGTTACAATTCACTATCAGTTTTTCGTCCGATTCCAAAATCTTTGAGTCACAGCAGAACGGCCATAAGTTGCCCGAGGCAGCAATAACCCATGGAGACAAGTCGGCTGGAGGACGATGTATTGAATCGGGACGCAATTTGAGTGATCCATCGTCATTAGGTGGCCCTGAACGTTACAATTCACTATCAGTTTTTGGTCCGATTTGAAAATCTTTGACTCACAGCAGAATGGCCATAACGTGCCTGCGGCAGCAATAGACCAATTGAGACAAGTCTGCTGGACGACGATGTATTGAATCGGGACGCAATTTGAGTGATCCATCGTCATTAGGTGGCCCAGAATGTTACAATTCACTATCAGTTTTTCGTCAGATTCGAAAATCTTTGACTCACAGCAGAACGGCCATAAGGTGCCCGAGGCAGCAATAGACCCATGGAGACAAGTCTGCTGCAGGTCGATGTATTGAATCGGGACGCAATTTGAGTGTTCCATCGTCATTAGGAGGCCCTGAATGTTACAATTAACTATCAATTTTTCGTCCGATTCGAAAATCTTTGACCCACAGCAGAACGGCCATAAGGTGCCCGAGGCAGCAATAAACCCATGGAGACAAGTCTGCTGGAGGACGATGTATTGAATCGGGACGCAATTTGAGTGATCCATCGTCATTAGGTGGCCCTGAACGTTACATTTCACTATCAGTTTTTCGTCCCATTCGATAATCTAGACTCACAGCAGAACGGCCATAAGGTGCCCGAGGCAACAATAGACCCATGGAGACAAGTCGGCTGGAGGACGATGTATTGAATCGGGACGCAATTTGAGGAAACCATCGTCATTAGGTGGCCCAGAATGTTACAATTCACTATCAGTTTTTCGTCAGATTCGAAAATCTTTGACTCACAGCAGAACGGCCATAAGGTGCCCGAGGCAGCAATAGACCCATGGAGACAAGTCTGCTGCAGGACGATGTATTGAATCGGGACGCAATTTGAGTGTTCCATCGTCATTAGGAGGCCCTGAACGTTACAATTCACTATCAGTTTTTCGTCCGATTCGAAAATCTTTGAGTCACAGCAGAACGGCCATAAGGTGCCCGAGGCAGTAATAGACCCATGGAGACAAGTCTGCTTGAGGACGATGTATTGAATCGGGACGCAATTTGAGTGATCCATCGTCATTAGGTGGCCCTGAACGTCACAATTCACTATCAGTTTTTCGTCCCATTCGACAATCTAGACTCACAGCAGAACGGCCATAAGGTGCCCGAGGCAGCAATAGACCTATGGAGACAAGTCGGCTGGAGGACGCTGTATTGAATCGGGACGCAATTTGAGTGATCTATCGTCATTAGGTGGCCCTGAAAGTTACAATTCACTATCTGTTTTTCGTCCGATTTTAAAATCTTAGAGTCACAGCAGAACGGCCATATGGTGCCCGAGGCAGCAATAGACCCATGGAGACAAGTCTGCTGGAGGACGATGTATTGAATCGGGACGCAATTTGAGTGATCCATCGTCATTAGGTGGCCCTGAACGTTACAATTCACTATCAGTTTTTCGTACGATTCAAAAATCTTTGACTCACAGCAGAACGGCCATAAGGTGCCCGAGGCAGCAATAGACCCATGGAGACAAGTCTGCTGGAGGACGATGTATTGAATCGGGACGCAATTTGAGTGATCCATCGTCATTAGGTGGCCCTGAATGTTACAATTCATTATCAGTTTTTCGTCCGATTCGAAAATCTTTGACTCATAGCAGAACGGCCATAAGGTGCTTGAGGCAGCAATAGACCCTTGGAGACAAGTCGGCTGGAGGACGATGTATTGAATCGGGACGCAATTTGAGTGATCCATTGTCATTAGGTGGCCCTGAATGTTACAATTCACTATCAGTTTTTCGACAGATTCGAAAATCTTTGACTCACAGCAGAACGGCCATAAGGTGCCCGAGGCAGCAATAGACCCATGGAGACAAGTGTGCTGGAGGACGAGGTATTGATTCGGGACGCAATTTGATTGTTCCATCGTCATTAGGAGGCCTTTAAAGTTACAATTCACTATCAGTTTTTCGTCCCATTCGATAATCTAGACTCACGGGAGAACGACCATAAGGTGCCCGAGGCAGCAATAGACCCATGGAGACAAGTCTGCTGGAGGAAGATGTATTGAATCGGTACGCAATTTGAGTGTTCCATCGTCATTAGAAGGCCCTGAACGTTACAATTCACTATCAGTTTTTCGTCCGATTCGAAAATCTTTGACTCACAGCAGAACGGCCATAAGGTGCCCGAGGCAGCAATAGACCCATGGAGACAAGTCGGCTGGAGGACGATGTATTGAATCGGGACGCAATTTGAGTGATCCATCGTCATTAGGTGGCCCTGAATGTTACAATTCACTATCAGTTTTTCGTCAGATTCGAAAATCTTTGCCTCACAGCAGAACGGCCATAAGGTGCCCGAGACAGCAATAGACCCATGAAGACAAGTCTGCTGGAGGACGATGTATTGAATCGAGACGCAATTTGAGTGTTCCATCGTCATTAAGAGGGCCTGTACGTTATAATTCACTATCAGTTTTTCGTCCGATTCGAAAATCTTTGACTCACAGCAGAACGGCCATTGGGTGCCCGAGGCAGCAATAGACCCATGGAGACAAGTCTGCTGGAAGACGATGTATTGAATCGGGACGCAATTTGAGTGATCCGTCGTCAAGAGGTGGCCCTGAATGTTACAATTCAAGTCCGCTGGAGGACGATGTATTGAATCGGGACGCAATTTGAGTGATCCATCGTCTTTAGGTGGCCCAGAATGTTACAATTCAGTATCAGTTTTCCGTCAGATTCGAAAATCTTTGACTCACAGCAGAACGGCCATAAGGTGCCCGAGGCAGCAATAGAATCATGGAGACAAGTCTGCTGGAGGACGATGTATTGAATCGGGGCGCAATTTGAGTGTTCTATCGTCATTAGGAGGCCCTGAACGTTGCAATTCACTATCAGTTTTTCGTCCGATTCGATAATCTTTTAGTCACAGCAGAACGGCCATAAGGTGCCCGAGGCAGCAATAGACCCATGGAGACAAGTCTGCTGGAGGACGATGTATTGAAACGGGACGCAGTTTGAGTGATCCATCGTCATTAGGTGGCCCTGAACGTTGCAATTCACTATCTGTTTTTCGTCCGATTCGAAAATCTTTGACTCACAGCAGAACGGCCATAAGGTGCACGAGGCAGCAATAGCCCCATCGAGACAAGTCGGCTGGAGGACGATGTATTGAATCGGGACACAATTTGAGTGATCCATCGGAATTAGGTGGCCCTGAATGTTACAATTCACTATTAGTTTTTCGTCCGATTCGAAAATCTTTGACTCACAGCAGAACGGCCATAAGGTGCCCGAGGCAGCAATTGACCCATGGAGACAAGTCTGCTGGAGGACGATGTATTGAATCGGGACGCAATTTGAGTGTTCCATCGTCATTAGGAAGCCCGGAATGTTACAATTAACTATCAGTTTTTCGTCCCATTCGATAATCTAGACTCACGGCAGAACGACCATAAGGTGCCCGATGCAGCAATAGACCCATGGAGTCAAGTCGGCTGGAGGACGGTGTTTTGAATCGGGACGCAATTTGTGTGTTCCATCGTCATTAGGTGGGCCTGAAAGTTACAATTCACTATCAGTTTATCGTCCGATTCGAAAATCTTTGACTCACAGCAGAACGGCCACAAGGTGCCCGAGGCAGCAATAGACCCATGGAGACAAGTCTGCTGGAGGACGATGTATTGAATCGGGACGCAATTTGAGTGTTCCATCGTCATTAGGAGGCCCTGAACGTTACAATTCACTATCAGTTTTTCGTCCGATTCGAAAATCTTTGAGTTACAGCAGAACGGCCATAAGGTGCCGAGGCAGCAACAGACCCATGGAGACAAGTCTGCTGGAGGACGAGGTATTGAACCGGGACGCAATTTGAGTGTTCCATCGTCATTAGGACGCCCTGAACGTTACAATTCACTATCAGTTTTTCGTCCCATTCGACAATCTTTGACTAACAGCAGAATGGCCATAAGGTGCCCGAGGCAGCAATAGACCAATGCAGACAAGTCTGCTGGAGGACGATGTATTGAATCGGGACGCAATTTGAGTGATCCATCGTCATTAGGTGGCCCTGAACGTTACAATTCACTATCAGTTTTTCGTCCGATTCCAAAATCTTTGAGTCACAGCAGAACGGCCATAAGGTCCCCGAGGCAGCAATAACCCATGGAGACAAGTCGGCTGGAGGACGATGTATTGAATCGGGACGCAATTTGAGTGATCCATCGTCATTAGGTGGCCCTGAACGTTACAATTCACTTTCAGTTTTTGGTCCGATTCGAAAATCTTTGACTCACAGCAGAATGGCCATAACGTGCCCGCGGCAGCAATAGACCAATTGAGACAAGTCTGCTGGACGACGATGTATTGAATCGGGAGGCAATTTGAGTGATCCATCGTCATTAGGTGGCCCAGAATGTTACAATTCACTATTAGTTTTTCGTCAGATTCGAAAATCTTTGACTCACAGCAGAACGGCCATAAGGTGCCCGAGGCAGCAATAGACCCATGGAGACAAGTCTGCTGCAGGTCGATGTATTGAATCGGGACGCAATTTGAATGTTCCATCGTCATTAGGAGGCCCTGAATGTTACAATTAACTATCAATTTTTCGTCCGATTCGAAAATCTTTGACCCACAGCAGAACGGCCATAAGGTGCCCGAGGCAGCAATAAACCCATGGAGACAAGTCTGCTGGAGGACGATGTATTGAATCGGGACGCAATTTGAGTGATCCATCGTCATTAGGTGGCCCTGAACGTTACATTTCACTATCAGTTTTTCGTCCCATTCGATAATCTAGACTCACAGCAGAACGGCCATAAGGTGCCCGAGGCAACAATAGACCCATGGAGACAAGTCGGCTGGAGGACGATGTATTGAATCGGGACGCAATTTGAGGGAACCATCGTCATTAGGTGGCCCAGAATGTTACAATTCACTATCAGTTTTTCGTCAGATTCGAAAATCTTTGACTCACAGCAGAACGGCCATAAGGTGCCCGAGGCAGCAATAGACCCATGGAGACAAGTCTGCTGCAGGACGATGTATTGAATCGGGACGCAATTTGAGTGTTCCATCGTCATTAGGAGGCCCTGAACGTTACAATTCACTATCAGTTTTTCGTCCGATTCGAAAATCTTTGAGTCACAGCAGAACGGCCATAAGGTGCCCGAGGCAGTAATAGACCCATGGAGACAAGTCTGCTTGAGGACGATGTATTGAATCGGGACGCAATTTGAGTGATCCATCGTCATTAGGTGGCCCTCAACGTCACAATTCACTATCAGTTTTTCGTCCCATTCGACAATCTAGACTCACAGCAGAACGGCCATAAGGTGCCCGAGGCAGCAATAGACCTATGGAGACAAGTCGGCTGGAGGACGCTGTATTGAATCGGGACGCAATTTGAGTGATCTATCGTCATTAGGTGGCCCTGAAAGTTACAATTCACTATCAGTTTTTCGTCCGATTTTAAAATCTTAGAGTCACAGCAGAACGGCCATATGGTGCCCGAGGCAGCAATAGACCCATGGAGACAAGTCTGCTGGAGGACGATGTATTGAATCGGGACGCAATTTGAGTGATCCATCGTCATTAGGTGGCCCTGAACGTTACAATTCACTATCAGTTTTTCGTACGATTCAAAAATCTTTGACTCACAGCAGAACGGCCATAAGGTGCCCGAGGCAGCAATAGACCCATGGAGACAAGTCTGCTGGAGGACGATGTATTGAATCGGGACGCAATTTGAGTGATCCATCGTCATTAGGTGGCCCTGAATGTTACAATTCAATATCAGTTTTTCGTCCGATTCGAAAATCTTTGACTCATAGCAGAACGGCCATAAGGTGCTTGAGGCAGCAATAGACCCTTGGAGACAAGTCGGCTGGAGGACGATGTATTGAATCGGGACGCAATTTGAGTGATCCATTGTCATTAGGTGGCCCTGAATGTTACAATTCACTATCAGTTTTTCGACAGATTCGAAAATCTTTGACTCACAGCAGAACGGCCATAAGGTGCCCGAGGCAGCAATAGACCCATGGAGACAAGTGTGCTGGAGGACGAGGTATTGAATCGGGACGCAATTTGATTGTTCCATCGTCATTAGGAGGCCTTTAAAGTTACAATTCACTATCAGTTTTTCGTCCCATTCGATAATCTAGACTCACGGGAGAACGACCATAAGGTGCCCGAGGCAGCAATAGACCCATGGAGACAAGTCTGCTGGAGGAAGATGTATTGAATCGGTACGCAATTTGAGTGTTCCATCGTCATTAGAAGGCCCTGAACGTTACAATTCACTATCAGTTTTTCGTCCGATTCGAAAATCTTTGACTCACAGCAGAACGGCCATAAGGTGCCCGAGGCAGCAATAGACCCATGGAGACAAGTCGGCTGGAGGACGATGTATTGAATCGGGACGCAATTTGAGTGATCCATCGTCATTAGGTGGCCCTGAATGTTACAATTCACTATCAGTTTTTCGTCAGATTCGAAAATCTTTGCCTCACAGCAGAACGGCCATAAGGTGCCCGAGGCAGCAATAGACCCATGAAGACAAGTCTGCTGGAGGACGATGTATTGAATCGAGACGCAATTTGAGTGTTCCATCGTCATTAAGAGGGCCTGTACGTTATAATTCACTATCAGTTTTTCGTCCGATTCGAAAATCTTTGACTCACAGCAGAACGGCCATTGGGTGCCCGAGGCAGCAATAGACCCATGGAGACAAGTCTGCTGGAAGACAATGTATTGAATCGGGACGCAATTTGAGTGATCCGTCGTCAAGAGGTGGCCCTGAATGTTACAATTCAAGTCCGCTGGAGGACGATGTATTGAATCGGGACGCAATTTGAGTGATCCATCGCCTTTAGGTGGCCCAGAATGTTACAATTCAGTATCAGTTTTCCGTCCGATTAAAAAATCTTTGACTCACAGCAGAAAGGCCATAAGGTGCCCGAGGCAGCAATAGAATCATGGAGACAAGTCTGCTGGAGGACGATGTATTGAATCGGGGCGCAATTTGAGTGTTCTATCGTCATTAGGAGGCCCTGAACGTTGCAATTCACTATCAGTTTTTCGTCCGATTCGATAATCTTTTAGTCACAGCAGAACGGCCATAAGGTGCCCGAGGCAGCAATAGACCCATGGAGACAAGTCTGCTGGAGGACGATGTATTGAAACGGGACGCAATTTGAGTGATCCATCGTCATTAGGTGGCCCTGAACGTTGCAATTCACTATCTGTTTTTCGTCCGATTCGAAAATCTTTGACTCACAGCAGAACGGCCATAAGGTGCCCGAGGCAGCAATAGCCCCATCGAGACAAGTCGGCTGGAGGACGATGTATTGAATCGGGACACAATTTGAGTGATCCATCGGAATTAGGTGGCCCTGAATGTTACAATTCACTATTAGTTTTTCGTCCGATTCGAAAATCTTTGACTCACAGCAGAACGGCCATAAGGTGCCCGAGGCAGCAATTGACCCATGGAGACAAGTCTGCTGGAGGACGATGTATTGAATCGGGACGCAATTTGAGTGTTCCATCGTCATTAGGAAGCCCGGAATGTTACAATTAACTATCAGTTTTTCGTCCCATTCGATAATCTAGACTCACGGCAGAACGACCATAAGGTGCCCGAGGCAGCAATAGACCCATGGAGACAAGTCTGCTGGAGGAAGATGTATTGAATCGGTACGCAATTTGAGTGTTCCATCGTCATTAGAAGGCCCTGAACGTTACAATTCACTATCAGTTTTTCGTCCGATTCGAAAATCTTTGACTCACAGCAGAACGGCCATAAGGTGCCCGAGGCAGCAATAGACCCATGGAGACAAGTCGGCTGGAGGACGATGTATTGAATCGGGACGCAATTTGAGTGATCCATCGTCATTAGGTGGCCCTGAATGTTACAATTCACTATCAGTTTTTCGTCAGATTCGAAAATCTTTGCCTCACAGCAGAACGGCCATAAGGTGCCCGAGGCAGCAATAGACCCATGAAGACAAGTCTGCTGGAGGACGATGTATTGAATCGAGACGCAATTTGAGTGTTCCATCGTCATTAAGAGGGCCTGTACGTTATAATTCACTATCAGTTTTTCGTCCGATTCGAAAATCTTTGACTCACAGCAGAACGGCCATTGGGTGCCCGAGGCAGCAATAGACCCATGGAGACAAGTCTGCTGGAAGACGATGTATTGAATCGGGACGCAATTTGAGTGATCCGTCGTCAAGAGGTGGCCCTGAATGTTACAATTCAAGTCCGCTGGAGGACGATGTATTGAATCGGGACGCAATTTGAGTGATCCATCGTCTTTAGGTGGCCCAGAATGTTACAATTCAGTATCAGTTTTCCGTCAGATTCGAAAATCTTTGACTCACAGCAGAACGGCCATAAGGTGCCCGAGGCAGCAATAGAATCATGGAGACAAGTCTGCTGGAGGACGATGTATTGAATCGGGGCGCAATTTGAGTGTTCTATCGTCATTAGGAGGCCCTGAACGTTGCAATTCACTATCAGTTTTTCGTCCGATTCGATAATCTTTTAGTCACAGCAGAACGGCCATAAGGTGCCCGAGGCAGCAATAGACCCATGGAGACAAGTCTGCTGGAGGACGATGTATTGAAACGGGACGCAGTTTGAGTGATCCATCGTCATTAGGTGGCCCTGAACGTTGCAATTCACTATCTGTTTTTCGTCCGATTCGAAAATCTTTGACTCACAGCAGAACGGCCATAAGGTGCACGAGGCAGCAATAGCCCCATCGAGACAAGTCGGCTGGAGGACGATGTATTGAATCGGGACACAATTTGAGTGATCCATCGGAATTAGGTGGCCCTGAATGTTACAATTCACTATTAGTTTTTCGTCCGATTCGAAAATCTTTGACTCACAGCAGAACGGCCATAAGGTGCCCGAGGCAGCAATTGACCCATGGAGACAAGTCTGCTGGAGGACGATGTATTGAATCGGGACGCAATTTGAGTGTTCCATCGTCATTAGGAAGCCCGGAATGTTACAATTAACTATCAGTTTTTCGTCCCATTCGATAATCTAGACTCACGGCAGAACGACCATAAGGTGCCCGATGCAGCAATAGACCCATGGAGTCAAGTCGGCTGGAGGACGGTGTTTTGAATCGGGACGCAATTTGTGTGTTCCATCGTCATTAGGTGGGCCTGAAAGTTACAATTCACTATCAGTTTATCGTCCGATTCGAAAATCTTTGACTCACAGCAGAACGGCCACAAGGTGCCCGAGGCAGCAATAGACCCATGGAGACAAGTCTGCTGGAGGACGATGTATTGAATCGGGACGCAATTTGAGTGTTCCATCGTCATTAGGAGGCCCTGAACGTTACAATTCACTATCAGTTTTTCGTCCGATTCGAAAATCTTTGAGTTACAGCAGAACGGCCATAAGGTGCCGAGGCAGCAACAGACCCATGGAGACAAGTCTGCTGGAGGACGAGGTATTGAACCGGGACGCAATTTGAGTGTTCCATCGTCATTAGGACGCCCTGAACGTTACAATTCACTATCAGTTTTTCGTCCCATTCGACAATCTTTGACTAACAGCAGAATGGCCATAAGGTGCCCGAGGCAGCAATAGACCAATGCAGACAAGTCTGCTGGAGGACGATGTATTGAATCGGGACGCAATTTGAGTGATCCATCGTCATTAGGTGGCCCTGAACGTTACAATTCACTATCAGTTTTTCGTCCGATTCCAAAATCTTTGAGTCACAGCAGAACGGCCATAAGGTCCCCGAGGCAGCAATAACCCATGGAGACAAGTCGGCTGGAGGACGATGTATTGAATCGGGACGCAATTTGAGTGATCCATCGTCATTAGGTGGCCCTGAACGTTACAATTCACTTTCAGTTTTTGGTCCGATTCGAAAATCTTTGACTCACAGCAGAATGGCCATAACGTGCCCGCGGCAGCAATAGACCAATTGAGACAAGTCTGCTGGACGACGATGTATTGAATCGGGAGGCAATTTGAGTGATCCATCGTCATTAGGTGGCCCAGAATGTTACAATTCACTATTAGTTTTTCGTCAGATTCGAAAATCTTTGACTCACAGCAGAACGGCCATAAGGTGCCCGAGGCAGCAATAGACCCATGGAGACAAGTCTGCTGCAGGTCGATGTATTGAATCGGGACGCAATTTGAATGTTCCATCGTCATTAGGAGGCCCTGAATGTTACAATTAACTATCAATTTTTCGTCCGATTCGAAAATCTTTGACCCACAGCAGAACGGCCATAAGGTGCCCGAGGCAGCAATAAACCCATGGAGACAAGTCTGCTGGAGGACGATGTATTGAATCGGGACGCAATTTGAGTGATCCATCGTCATTAGGTGGCCCTGAACGTTACATTTCACTATCAGTTTTTCGTCCCATTCGATAATCTAGACTCACAGCAGAACGGCCATAAGGTGCCCGAGGCAACAATAGACCCATGGAGACAAGTCGGCTGGAGGACGATGTATTGAATCGGGACGCAATTTGAGGGAACCATCGTCATTAGGTGGCCCAGAATGTTACAATTCACTATCAGTTTTTCGTCAGATTCGAAAATCTTTGACTCACAGCAGAACGGCCATAAGGTGCCCGAGGCAGCAATAGACCCATGGAGACAAGTCTGCTGCAGGACGATGTATTGAATCGGGACGCAATTTGAGTGTTCCATCGTCATTAGGAGGCCCTGAACGTTACAATTCACTATCAGTTTTTCGTCCGATTCGAAAATCTTTGAGTCACAGCAGAACGGCCATAAGGTGCCCGAGGCAGTAATAGACCCATGGAGACAAGTCTGCTTGAGGACGATGTATTGAATCGGGACGCAATTTGAGTGATCCATCGTCATTAGGTGGCCCTCAACGTCACAATTCACTATCAGTTTTTCGTCCCATTCGACAATCTAGACTCACAGCAGAACGGCCATAAGGTGCCCGAGGCAGCAATAGACCTATGGAGACAAGTCGGCTGGAGGACGCTGTATTGAATCGGGACGCAATTTGAGTGATCTATCGTCATTAGGTGGCCCTGAAAGTTACAATTCACTATCAGTTTTTCGTCCGATTTTAAAATCTTAGAGTCACAGCAGAACGGCCATATGGTGCCCGAGGCAGCAATAGACCCATGGAGACAAGTCTGCTGGAGGACGATGTATTGAATCGGGACGCAATTTGAGTGATCCATCGTCATTAGGTGGCCCTGAACGTTACAATTCACTATCAGTTTTTCGTACGATTCAAAAATCTTTGACTCACAGCAGAACGGCCATAAGGTGCCCGAGGCAGCAATAGACCCATGGAGACAAGTCTGCTGGAGGACGATGTATTGAATCGGGACGCAATTTGAGTGATCCATCGTCATTAGGTGGCCCTGAATGTTACAATTCAATATCAGTTTTTCGTCCGATTCGAAAATCTTTGACTCATAGCAGAACGGCCATAAGGTGCTTGAGGCAGCAATAGACCCTTGGAGACAAGTCGGCTGGAGGACGATGTATTGAATCGGGACGCAATTTGAGTGATCCATTGTCATTAGGTGGCCCTGAATGTTACAATTCACTATCAGTTTTTCGACAGATTCGAAAATCTTTGACTCACAGCAGAACGGCCATAAGGTGCCCGAGGCAGCAATAGACCCATGGAGACAAGTGTGCTGGAGGACGAGGTATTGAATCGGGACGCAATTTGATTGTTCCATCGTCATTAGGAGGCCTTTAAAGTTACAATTCACTATCAGTTTTTCGTCCCATTCGATAATCTAGACTCACGGGAGAACGACCATAAGGTGCCCGAGGCAGCAATAGACCCATGGAGACAAGTCTGCTGGAGGAAGATGTATTGAATCGGTACGCAATTTGAGTGTTCCATCGTCATTAGAAGGCCCTGAACGTTACAATTCACTATCAGTTTTTCGTCCGATTCGAAAATCTTTGACTCACAGCAGAACGGCCATAAGGTGCCCGAGGCAGCAATAGACCCATGGAGACAAGTCGGCTGGAGGACGATGTATTGAATCGGGACGCAATTTGAGTGATCCATCGTCATTAGGTGGCCCTGAATGTTACAATTCACTATCAGTTTTTCGTCAGATTCGAAAATCTTTGCCTCACAGCAGAACGGCCATAAGGTGCCCGAGGCAGCAATAGACCCATGAAGACAAGTCTGCTGGAGGACGATGTATTGAATCGAGACGCAATTTGAGTGTTCCATCGTCATTAAGAGGGCCTGTACGTTATAATTCACTATCAGTTTTTCGTCCGATTCGAAAATCTTTGACTCACAGCAGAACGGCCATTGGGTGCCCGAGGCAGCAATAGACCCATGGAGACAAGTCTGCTGGAAGACAATGTATTGAATCGGGACGCAATTTGAGTGATCCGTCGTCAAGAGGTGGCCCTGAATGTTACAATTCAAGTCCGCTGGAGGACGATGTATTGAATCGGGACGCAATTTGAGTGATCCATCGCCTTTAGGTGGCCCAGAATGTTACAATTCAGTATCAGTTTTCCGTCCGATTCCAAAATCTTTGACTCACAGCAGAAAGGCCATAAGGTGCCCGAGGCAGCAATAGAATCATGGAGACAAGTCTGCTGGAGGACGATGTATTGAATCGGGGCGCAATTTGAGTGTTCTATCGTCATTAGGAGGCCCTGAACGTTGCAATTCACTATCAGTTTTTCGTCCGATTCGATAATCTTTTAGTCACAGCAGAACGGCCATAAGGTGCCCGAGGCAGCAATAGACCCATGGAGACAAGTCTGCTGGAGGACGATGTATTGAAACGGGACGCAATTTGAGTGATCCATCGTCATTAGGTGGCCCTGAACGTTGCAATTCACTATCTGTTTTTCGTCCGATTCGAAAATCTTTGACTCACAGCAGAACGGCCATAAGGTGCCCGAGGCAGCAATAGCCCCATCGAGACAAGTCGGCTGGAGGACGATGTATTGAATCGGGACACAATTTGAGTGATCCATCGGAATTAGGTGGCCCTGAATGTTACAATTCACTATTAGTTTTTCGTCCGATTCGAAAATCTTTGACTCACAGCAGAACGGCCATAAGGTGCCCGAGGCAGCAATTGACCCATGGAGACAAGTCTGCTGGAGGACGATGTATTGAATCGGGACGCAATTTGAGTGTTCCATCGTCATTAGGAAGCCCGGAATGTTACAATTAACTATCAGTTTTTCGTCCCATTCGATAATCTAGACTCACGGCAGAACGACCATAAGGTGCCCGATGCAGCAATAGACCCATGGAGTCAAGTCGGCTAGAGGACGGTGTTTTGAATCGGGACGCAATTTGTGTGTTCCATCGTCATTAGGTGGGCCTGAAAGTTACAATTCACTATCAGTTTATCGTCCGATTCGAAAATCTTTGACTCACAGCAGAACGGCCATAAGGTGCCCGAGGCATCAATTGACCCATGGAGACAAGTCTGCTGGAGGACGATGTATTGAATCGGGATGCAATTTGAGTGTTCCATCGTCATTAGGTGGCCCTGAATGTTTCAATTAACTATCAGTTTTTCGTCCCATTCGATAATCTAGACTCACGGGAGAACGACCATAAGGTGCCCGAGGCAGCAATAGACCCATGGAGACAAGTCTGCTGGAGGACGATGTATTGAATCGGTACGCAATTTGAGTGATCCATCGTCATTAGGTGCCCTGAATCTTACAATTCACTATCAGTTTTTCGTCAGATTCGAAAATCTTTGTCTCACAGCAGAACGGCCATAAGGTGCCCGAGGCAGCAATAGACCCATGAAGACAAGTCTGCTGGAGGACGATGTATTGAATCGAGACGCAATTTGAGTGTTCCATCGTCATTAGGAGGGCCTGAACGTTACAATTCACTATCAGTTTTTCGTCCGATTCGAAAATCTTTGACTCACAGCAGAACGGCCATAAGGTGCCCGAGGCAGCAATAGACCCATGGAGACAAGTCGGCTGGAGGACGATGTATTGAATCGGGACGCAATTTGAGTGATCCATCGTCATTAGGTGGCACAGAATGTTACAATTCACTATCAGTTTTTCAGCAAATTCGAAAATCTTTGACTCACAGCAGAACGGCCATAAGGTGCCCGAGGCAGCAATAGACCCATGGAGACAAGTCTGCTGGAGGACGATGTATTGAATCGGTACGCAATTTGAGTGTTCCATCGTCATTAGAAGGCCCTGAACGTTACAATTCACTATCAGTTTTTCGTCCGATTCGAAAATCTTTGACTCACAGCAGAACGGCCATTGGGTGCCCGAGGCAGCAATAGACCCATGGAGACAAGTCTGCTGGAAGACGATGTATTGAATCGGGACGCAATTTGAGTGATCCGTCGTCAAGAGGTGGCCCTGAATGTTACAATTCAAGTCGGCTGGAGGACGATGTATTGAATCGGGACGCAATTTGAGTGATCCATCGTCATTAGGTGGCCCAGAATGTTACAATTCACTTTCAGTTTTCCGTCAGATTCGAAAATCTTTGACTCATAGCAGAACGGCCATAAGGTGCCCGAGGCAGCAATAGAATCATGGAGACAAGTCTGCTGGAGGACGATGTATTGAATCGGGGCGCAATTTGAGTGTTCTATCGTCATTAGGAGGCCCTGAACGTTGCAATTCACTATCAGTTTTTCGTCCGATTCGATAATCTTTTAGTCGCAGCAGAACGGCCATAAGGTGCCCGAGGCAGCAATAGACCCATCGAGACAAGTCGGCTGGAGTACGATGTATTGAATCGGGACACAATTTGAGAGATCCATCGGAATTAGGTGGCCCAGAATGTTACAATTCACTATTAGTTTTTCGTCCGATTCGAAAATCTTTGACTCACAGCAGAACGGCCATAAGGTGCCAGAGGCAGCAATTGACCCATGGAGACAAGTCTGCTGGAGGACGATGTATTGAATCGGGACGCATTTTGAGTGTTCCATCGTCATTAGGAAGCCCGGAATGTTACAGTTAACTATCAGTTTTTCGTCCCATTCGATAATCTAGACTCACGGCAGAACGACCATAAGGTGCCCGAGGCTGCAATAGACCCATGGAGACAAGTCTGCTGGAGGACGATGTATTGAATCGGGACGCAATTTGAGTGATCCAACGTCATTAGGTGGCCCTGAACGTTACAATTCACTATCAGTTTTTCGTCCCATTCGATAAACTAGACTCACAGCAGAACGGCCATGAGATGCCCGAGGCAGCAATAGACCCATGGAGTCAAGTCGGCTGGAGGACGGTGTTTTGAATCGGGACGCAATTTGTGTGTTCCATCGTCATTAGGTGGGCCTGAAAGTTACAATTCACTAACAGTTTATCGTCCGATTCGAAAATCTTTGACTCACAGCAGAACGGCCATAAGGTGCCCGAGGCATCAATTGACCCATGGAGACAAGTCTGCTGGAGGACGATGTATTGAATCGGGATGCAATTTGAGTGTTCCATCGTCATTAGGTGGCCCTGAATGTTTCAATTAACTATCAGTTTTTCGTCCCATTCGATAATCTAGACTCACGGGAGAACGACCAAAAGGTGCCCGAGGCAGCAATAGACCCATGGAGACAAGTCTGCTGGAGGACGATGTATTGGATCGGTACGCAATTTGAGTGATCCATCGTCATTAGATGGCCCTGTACGTTACAATTCACTATCAGTTTTTCGTCCGATTCGAAAATCTTTGACCTACAGCAGAACGGCCATAAGGTACCCGAGGCAGCAATAGACCCATGGAGACAAGTCGGCTGGAGGACGATGTATTGAATCGGGACGCAATTTGAGTGTTCCATCGTCATAAGGAGGCCCTGAACGTTACAATTCACTATCAGTTTTTCGTCCGATTCGAAAATCTTTTAGTCACAGCAGAACGGCCAAAAGGTGCCAGAGGCAGCAATAGACCTATGGAGACAAGTCGGCTGGAGGACGATGTATTGAATCGGGACGCAATTTGAGTGATCCATCGTCATTAGGTGCACTGAATCTTACAATTCACTATCAGTTTTTCGTCAGATTCAAAAATCTTTGTCTCACAGCAGAACGGCCATAAGGTGCCCGAGGCAGCAATAGACCCATGAAGACAAGTCTGCTGGAGGACGATGTATTGAATCGAGACGCAATTTGAGTGTTCCATCGTCATTAGGAGGGCCTGAACGTTACAATTCACTATCAGTTTTTCGTCCGATTCGAAAATCTTTGACTCACAGCAGAACGGCCATAAGGTGCCCGAGGCAGCAATAGACCCATGGAGACAAGTCGGCTGGAGGACGATGTATTGAATCGGGACGCAATTTGAGTGATCCATCGTCATTAGGTGGCACAGAATGTTACAATTCACTATCAGTTTTTCAGCAAATTCGAAAATCTTTGACTCACAGCAGAACGGCCATAAGGTGCCCGAGGCAGCAATAGACCCATGGAGACAAGTCGGCTGGAGGACGATGTATTGAATCGGGACGCAATTTGTGTGGTCCATCGTCATTAGGTCTCCCTGAATGTTACAATTCACTATCAGTTTTTCGTCCGATTCGAAAATCTTTGACTCACAGTAGAACGGCCATAAGGTGCCCGAGGCAGCAATAGACCCATGGAGACAAGTCTGCTGCAGGACGATGTATTGAATCGGGACGCAATTTGAGTGATCGATCGTCATTAGGTGGCCCTGAACGTTACAATTCACTATCAGTTTTTCGTCCCATTCGATAAACTAGACTCACAGCAGAACGGCCATAAGATGCCCGAGGCAGCAATAGACCCATGGAGTCAAGTCGGCTGGAGGACGATGTATTGAATCGGGACGCAATTTGTGTGTTCCATCGTCATTAGGTGGCCCTGAATGTTACAATTCACTATCAGTTTTTCGTCCGATTCGAAAATCTTTGACTCACAGCAGAACGGCCATAAGGTGCCCGAGGCATCAATTGACCCATGGAGACAAGTCTTCTGGAGGACGATGTATTGAATCGGGACGCAATTTGTGTGTTCCATCGTCATTAGGAAGCCCTGAATGTTTCAATTAACTATAAGTTTTTCGTCCCATTCGATAATCCAGACTCACGGGAGAACGACCATAAGGTGCCGGAGGCAGCAATAGACCCATGGAGACAAGTCTGCTGGAGGACGATGTATTGAATCGGTACGCAATTTGAGTGATCCATCGTCATTAGGTGGCCCTGAACGTTACAATTCACTATCAGTTTTTCGTCCGATTCGAAAATCTTTGACCTACAGCAGAACGGCCGTAAGGTGCCCGAGGCAGCAATAGACCCATGAAGACAAGTCTGCTGGAGGACGATGTATTGAATCGAGACGCAATTTGAGTGTTCCATCGTCATTAGGAGGGCCTGAACGTTACAATTCACTATCAGTTTTTCGTCCGATTCGAAAATCTTTGACTCACAGCAAAACGGCCATTAGGTGCCCGAGGCAGCAATAGACCCATGGAGACAAGTCTGCTGGAGGACGATGTATAGAATCGGGACGCAATTTGAGTGTTCCATCGTCATTAGGAGGCCCTGAACGTTACAATTCACTATCAGTTTTTCGTCCGATTCGAAAATCTTTCACTCACAGCCGAACAGCCATAAGGTGCCCGAGGCAGCAATAGACCCATGGAGACAAGTCTGCTGGAGGACGATGTATTGCATCGGGACGCAATTTGAGTGATCCATCGTCATTGGGTGGCCCTGAACGTTGCAATTCACTACCAGTTTTTCGTCCGATTCGAAAATCTTTGACACACAGCAGAACGGCCATAAGGTGCCCGAGGCAGCAATAGCCCCATGGAGACAAGTCGGCTGGAGGACGATGTATTGACTCGGGACACTATGTGAGTGATCCATCGTCATTAGGTGGCCCTGAATGTTACAATTCACTATCAGTTTTTCGTCCGATTCGAAAATCTTTGACTCACAGCAGAACGGCCATAAGGTGCCCGAGGCAGCAATAGACCCATGGAGACAAGTCGGCTGGAGGACGATGTATTGAATCGGGACGCAATTTGAGTGATCCATCGTCATTAGGTGGCCCTGAATGTTACAATTCACTATCAGTTTTTCGTCCGATTCGAAAATCTTTGACTCACAGCAGAACGGCCATAAGGTGCCCGAGGCATACAATTGACCCATGGAGACAAGTCTGCTGGAAGACGATGTATTGATTCGGGACGCAATTTGAGTGTTCCATCGTCATTAGGAAGCCCTGAATGCTACAATTAACTATCAGTTTTTCGTCCCATTCGATAATCTAGACTCACGGAAGAACGACCATAAGGTGCCCAAGACAGCAATAGACCCATGGAGACAAGTCTGCTGGAGGACGATGTATTTAATCGGGACGCAATTTGAGTGTTCCATCGTCATTAGGAGGCCCTGAAGGTTACAATTCACTATCAGTTTTTCGTCCGATTCAAAAATATTTTAGTCACAGCAGAACGGCCATAATGTGCCCGAGGCAGCAATAGACCCATGAAGACAAGTCGGCTGGAGGACGATGTATTAAATCGGGACGCAATTTGTGTGGTCCATCGTCATTAGGTGGCCCTGAATAGTACAATTCACTATCAGTTTTTCGTCCGATTCGAAAATTTTTGACTCACAGCAGAACGGCCATAAGGTGCCCGAGGCAGCAATTGACCCATGGAGACAAGTCTGCTGGAGGACGATGTATTGAATCGGGACGCAATTTGAGTGTTCCATCGTCATTAGGAGGCCCTGAACGTTACAATTCACTATCAGTTTTTCGTCCCATTCGATAAACTAGACTCACAGCAGAATGGCCATAAGATGCCCGAGGCAGCAATAGACCCATGGAGTCAAGTCGGCTGGAGGACGATGTATTGAATCGGGACGCAATTTGAGTGATCCATCGTCATTAGGTGGCCCTGAATGTTACAATTCACTATCAGTTTTTCGTCAGATTCGAAAATCTTTGCCTCACAGCAGAACGGCCATAAGGTGCCCGAGGCAGCTATAGACCCATGAAGACAAGTCTGCTGGAGGACGATGTATTGAATCGAGACGCAATTTGAGTGTTCCATCGTCATTAAGAGGGCCTGTACGTTATAATTCACTATCAGTTT
Source organism: Schistocerca cancellata (assembly GCF_023864275.1). Taxonomy (NCBI): domain Eukaryota; kingdom Metazoa; phylum Arthropoda; class Insecta; order Orthoptera; family Acrididae; genus Schistocerca; species Schistocerca cancellata. The sequence goes on along the minus strand of NW_026047143.1, from coordinate 3,328,088 downwards.
TTCGTCCGATTCGAAAATCTTTGACTCACAGCAGAACGGCCATTGGGTGCCTGAGGCAGCAATAGACCCATGGAGACAAGTCTGCTGGAAGACGATGTATTGAATCGGGACGCAATTTGAGTGATCCGTCGTCATTAGGTGGCCCTGAATGTTACAATTCAAGTCGGCTGGAGGACGATGTATTGAATCGGGACGCAATTTGAGTGATCCATCGTCATTAGGTGGCCCATAATGTTACAATTCACTATCAGTTTTCCGTCAGATTCGAAAATCTTTGACTCACAGCAGAACGGCCATAAGGTGCCCGAGGAAGCAATAGAATCATGGAGACAAGTCTGCTGGAGGACGATGTATTGAATCGGGGCGCAATTTGAGTGTTCTATCGTCATTAGGAGGCCCTGAACGTTGCAATTCACTATCAGTTTTTCGTCCGATTCGATAATCTTTTAGTCACAGCAGAACGGCCATAAGGGGCCCGAGGCAGCAATAGAACCATGGAGACAAGTCTGCTGGAGGACGATGTATTGAAACGGGACGCAATTTGAGTGATCCATCGTCATTAGGTGGCCCTGAACGTTGCAATTCACTATCAGTTTTTCGTCCGATTCGAAAATCTTTGACTCACAGCAGAACGGCCATAAGGTGCCCGAGGCAGCAATAGCCCCATCGAGACAAGTCGGCTGGAGGACGATGTATTGAATCGGGACACAATTTGAGTGATCCATCGGAATTAGGTGGCCCTGAATGTTACAATTCACTATTAGTTTTTCGTCCGATTCGAAAATCTTTGACTCACAGCAGAACGGCCATAAGGTGCCAGAGGCAGCAATTGACCCATGGAGACAAGTCTGCTGGAGGACGATGTATTGAATCGGGATGCAATTTGAGTGTTCCATCGTCATTAGGAAGCCCGGAATGTTACAATTAACTATCAGTTTTTCGTCCCATTCGATAATCTAGACTCACGGCAGAACGACCATAAGGTGCCCGAGGCAGCAATAGACCCATGGAGACAAGTCTGCTGGAGGACGATGTATTGAATCGGGACGCAATTTGAGTGATCCAACGCCATTAGGTGGCCCTGAACGTTACAATTCACTATCAGTTTTTCGTCCCATTCGATAAACTAGACTCACAGCAGAACGGCCATAAGATGCCCGAGGCAGCAATAGACCCATGGAGTCAAGTCGGCTGGAGGACGGTGTTTTGAATCGGGACGCAATTTGTGTGTTCCATCGTCATTAGGTGGGCCTGAAAGTTACAATTCACTATCAGTTTATCGTCCGATTCGAAAATCTTTGACTCACAGCAGAACGGCCATAAGGTGCCCGTGGCATCAATTGACCCATGGAGACAAGTCTGCTGGAGGACGATGTATTGAGTCGGGATGCAATTTGAATGTTCCATCGTCATTAGGTGGCCCTGAATGTTTCAATTAACTACCAGTTTTTCGTCCCATTCGATAATCTAGACTCACGGGAGAACGACCATAAGGTGCCCGAGGCAGCAATAGACCCATGGAGACAAGTCTGCTGGAGGACGATGTATTGAATCGGTACGCAATTTGAGTGATCCATCGTCATTAGATGGCCCTGTACGTTACAATTCACTATCAGTTTTTCGTCCGATTCGAAAATCTTTGACCTACAGCAGAACGGCCCTAAGGTACCCGAGGCAGCAATAGACCCATGGAGACAAGTCGGCTGGAGGACGATGTATTGAATCGGGACGCAATTTGAGTGTTCCATCGTCATTAGGAGGCCCTGAACGTTACAATTCACTATCAGTTTTTCGTCCGATTCGAAAATCTTTGACCTACAGCAGAACGGCCCTAAGGTACCCGAGGCAGCAATAGACCCATGGAGACAAGTCGGCTGGAGGACGATGTATTGAATCGGGACGCAATTTGAGTGATCCATCGTCATTAGGTGGCACAGAATGTTACAATTCACTATCAGTTTTTCAGCAAATTCGAAAATCTTTGACTCACAGCAGAACGGCCATAAGGTGCCCGAGGCAGCAATAGACCCATGGAGACAAGTCGGCTGGAGGACGATGTATTGAATCGGGATGCACTTTGTGTGGTCCATCGTCATTAGGTCTCCCTGAATGTTACAATTCACTATCAGTTTTTCGTCCGATTCGAAAATCTTTGACTCACAGCAGAACGGCCATAAGGTGCCCGAGGCAGCAATAGACCCATGGAGACAAGTCTGCTGCAGGACGTTGTATTGAATCGGGACGCAATTTGTGTGATCGATCGTCATTAGGTGGCCCTGAACGTTACAATTCACTATCAGTTTTTCGTCCCATTCGATAAACTAGACTCACAGCAGAACGGCCATAAGATGCCCGAGGCAGCAATAGACTCATGGAGACAAGTCGGCTGGAGGACGATGTATTGAATCGGGACGCAATTTGTGTGTTCCATCGTCATTAGGTGGCCCTGAATGTTACAATTCACTATCAGTTTTTCGTCCGATTCGAAAATCTTTGACTCACAGCAGAACGACCATAAGGTGACCGAGGCATCAATAGACCCATGGAGACAAGTCTGCTGGAGGACGATGTATTGAATCGGGACGCAATTTGAGTGTTCCATCGTCATTAGGTGGCCCTGAACGTTACAATTCACTATCAGTTTTTCGTCCCATTCGATAAACTAGACTCACAGCAGAACGGCCATAAGATGCCCGAGGCAGCAATAGACCCATGTAGTCAAGTCGGCTGGAGGACGATGTATTGAATCGGGACGCAAAATGAGTGATCCATCGTCATTAGGTGGCCCTGAACGTTACAATTCACTATCAGTTTTTCGTCCGATTCGAAAATCTTTTAGTCACAGCAGAGCGGCCATAAGGTGCCCGAGGCAGCAATAGACCAATGGAGACTAGGCTGCCGGAGGACGATGTATTGAATCGGGACGCAATATGAGTGTTCCATCGTCATTAGGTGGCCCTGAACGTTACAAGTCACTATCAGTTTTTCGTCCGATTAAATCTTTGACTCACAGCAGAACGGCCATAAACTGCCCGAGGCAGTAATAGACCCATGGAGACAAGTCTGCTGGAGTACGATGTATTGAATCGGGACGCAATTTGAGTGATCCATCGTCATTAGGTGGCCTGAATGTTACAATTCACTATCAGTTTTTCGTCAGATTCGAAATTCTTTGTCTCACAGCAGAACGGCCATAAGGTGCCCGAGGCAGCAATAGACCCATGAAGACAAGTCTGCTGGAGGACGATGTATTGATTCGAGACGCAATGTGAGTGTTCCATCGTCATTAGGAGGGCCTGAACGTTACAATTCACTATCAGTTTTTCGTCCGATTCCAAAAACTTTGACTCACAGCAGAACGGCCATAAGGTGCCCGAGGCAGCAATAGACCCATGGAGACAAGTCGGCTGGAGGACGATGTATTGAATCGGGAGGCAATTTGAGTGATCCATCGTCATTAGGTAGCCCAGAATGTTACAATTCACTATCAGTTTTTCAGCAGATTCGAAAATCTTTGACGCACAGCAGAACGGCCATAAGGTGCCCGAGGCAGCAATAGACCCATGGAGACAAGTCTGCTGGAGGACGATGTATTGCATCGGGACGCAATTTGAGTGATCCATCGTCATTGGGTGGCCCTGAACGTTGCAATTCACTATCAGTTTTTCGTCCGATTCTAAAATCTTTGACTCACAGCAGAACGGCCATTAGGTGCCCGAGGCAGCAATTGACCCATGGAGACAAGTCGGCTGGAGGACGATGTATTGAATCGGGACACTATTTGAGTGATCCATCGTCATTAGGTGGCCCTGAATGTTACAATTCACTATCTGTTTTTCGTCCGATTCGAAAATCTTTGACTCACAGCAGAACGGCCATAAGGTGCCCGAGGCAGCAATTGACCCATGGAGACAAGTCTGCTGGAGGACGATGTATTGAATCGGGACGCAATTTGAGTGTTCCATCGTCATTAGGAAGCCCTGAATGTTACAATTAACTATCAGTTTTTCGTCCCATTCGATAATCTAGACTCACGGGGGAACGACCATAAGGTGCCCAAGGCAGCAACAGACCCATGGAGACTAGTCTGCTGGAGGACGATGAATTGAATCGGGACGCAATTTGAGTGATCCATCGTCATTAAGTGGCCCTGAACGTTACAATTCACTATCAGTTTTTCGTCCGATTCGATAAACTAGACTCACAGCAGAACGGCCATAAGATGCCCGAGGCAGCAATAGACCCATGGAGTCAAGTCGGCTGGAGGACGATGTATTGAATCGGGACGGAATTTGTGTGGTCCATCGTCAATAGGTCTCCCTGAATGTTACAATTCACTATCTGTTTTTCGTCCGATTCGAAAATCTTTGACTCACAGCTGAACGGCCATAAGGTGCCCGAGGCAGCAATTGACCCATGGAGACAAGTCTGCTGGAGGACGATGTATTGAATCAGGACGCAATTTGAGTGTTCCATCGTCATTAGGAAGCCCTGAATGTTACAATTCACTATCAGTTTTTCGCCCGATTAAATCTTTGACTCACAGCAGAACGGCCATAAGCTGCCCGAGGCAGTAATAGACCCATGGAGGCAAGTCTGCTGGAGGACGAGGTATTGAATCGGGACGCAATTTGAGTGTTCCATCGTCATTAGGAGGTCCTGAACGTTACAATTCTCTATCAGTTTTTCGTCCCATTCGATAATCTACACTCACGGGAGAACGACCATAAGGTGCCCGAGGCAGCAATAGACCCATGGAGACAAGTCTGCTGGAGGACGATGTATTGAATCGATACGCAATTTGAGTGATCCATCGTCATTAGGTGGCCCTGAACGTTACAATTCACTATCAGTTTTTCGCCCGATTAAATCTTTGACTCACAGCAGAACGGCCATAAGCTGCCCGAGGCAGTAATAGACCCATGGAGGCAAGTCTGCTGGAGGACGAGGTATTGAATCGGGACGCAATTTGAGTGTTCCATCGTCATTAGGAGGTCCTGAACGTTACAATTCACTATCAGTTTTTCGTCCGATTCGAAAATCTTTGACTCGCAGCAGAACGGCCATAGGGTGCCCGAGGCAGCAATAGACCCATGGAGACAAGTCTGCTGGATGACGATGTATTGAATCGGGACGCAATTTGATTGTTCCATCGTCATTACGTGGCCCTGAACGTTACAATTCACTATCAGTTTTTCGTCCGATTCGAAAATCTTTGACCCACAGCAGAACGGCCATAAGATGCCCGAGGCAGCAATAGACCCATGGAGACAAGTCTGCTGGAGGACGATGTATTGAATCGGGACGCAATTTGAGTGTTCCATCGTCATTAGGTGGCCCTGAACGTTACAATTCACTATGAGATTTTCGTCCGATTCGAAAATCTTTGACTCACAGCAGAACGGCCTTAAGGTGCCCGAGGCAGCAATTGACCCATGGAGACAAGTCTGCTGGAGGACGATGTATTGAATCGGGACGCAATTTGAGTGATCCATCGTCATTAGGTGGCCCTGAACGTTATAATTCACTATCAGTTTTTCGTCCGATTCGAAAATCTTTGACTCACAGCAGAACGGCCATAAGGTGCCCGAGGCAGCAATAGACCCATGGAGACAAGTCTGCTGGAGGACGATGTATTTAATCGGGACGCAATTTGAGTGTTCCATCGTCATTAGGTGGCCCTGAACGTTACAATTCACTATCAGTTTTTCGTCCGATTCGAAAATATTTTAGTCACAGCTGAACGGCCATAAGGTGCCCGAGGCAGCAATAGACCCATGGAGACAAGTCTGCTGGAGGACGATGTATTGAATCGGGACGCAATTTGAGTGATCGATCGTCATTAGGTGGCCCTGAACGTTACAATTCACTATCAGTTTTTCGTCAGATTCGAAAATCTT